>NC_088179.1:24725949-24998449 GCF_028769735.1 Zonotrichia leucophrys gambelii | reverse complement strand
GTTTGCTAATTTACAGCTTTGTTCCTTACAGACAACTCGAAATCGGTGCTTTAATGAGCATGGGGGTTTGGATCTGACCTCTTGTTGGCCTACACATTCTCTCAGAGAGCTGCAGCACAGCCTAATCAGCCCTTAGCTGTGCTCCAAAAGGTGCTGCAGTTCCATTTCTGATGCTAAAAATAATTGACAATAGAGTTTCTGACTCAGTCTTGACATTTATAGGCCACGCTGCTTATTTCTGTTCTCAGGGATGCAAAGAGCAAGGGATAATACACAAACCCATGATTTATTTCCATTTCTGTGGAGCCAACAGCTCCTTTCAGTGCAGAACTCAGGGAAAGCCAGGGGAGTCTTTGTGCAGAGGGGTTGCAGGTTCTTACAGTGTGAGTTTAGCAGTCCAAACATGTTCTGACTCTCCTCTTCCAAGTGTAAAACAAAACCCTGTGAGCATGGGCCACACACAAAAAGGCTTCCTTGAAGCCTTCATTGCAACCTTGTGATTCTCCTTGGAATGGCCCATTGCTCTGAACAGAGCTCAGATAAGAAAATGCCCATTGGAGTCTGGGTTTGTTTCTCAATAGGCACCCCAGTCATTGCCGTGTTTGGATGTATTTCAGGAACATGAGAGTAAAGCTTTACCACGTAAGTGATTAGAAGTCCTGCCAGGAAAGCCAGAACCAGTGCTCTAAAGATGAGTCCCTGGGCCAGAGGAGCGGCTGGAGCTGCACCTGAGCACAGGACGCTGTCAGAAAAGCAGATTTCTGCACAACACCTGGCTGAAACAATAAAAACGTTTTAAAGAGCCTCCTGTTCCTCTTCTAAAAGCTAATTGTTCTTTGAGATTTGCTGGGCAGTTAGTTGTCCATGCCAGGAAGCTGTCAGTCCTGGTCTGATATACAGGTCTTGCCTCCAGCTCAGTGGGATCACTCCCTTAGAAAAGGGAGCTCCATGTTCTCCTCAGCGTTGTGCAGGTGTGCTCCTGTGCAGGTAAATGTCAACGTTAAGGCAGGTTTACCTGATGCACTCTGCTCCTGGCTCAGGTTAGGGGGCTCCTCAGGACAGCCAGAGCTGCAGAGTGAGCCCCAGGGCCCTTGGCTTCGAGCCTTTGCACCTTTACCTGTTGAGCACTACCATTTTGTGCTGCCCCAGCTGTACATCCCTCGTTAACCTGTCTGCTTCCTCATCTCTCAAAAATACAATTCCAAATGGCATCATTGCAGTGACACCTAGGCATGCACATCCCGAGCCTCCAAAGGGACCTGGATATTGTAGAATGTCAACCAGCCCAGGTTAGTCTGCTCAGCAGCTGGCACGTTCTTCTCTTGAGAAATGTTTGCTGAATGAGCAGCTCACTCAGGGCTTTAAACTTGGCCTAAGAATTTGTGTTTTGAAAAGCTAGTTCATAGGTGGGTCTACCTCTGCATATGTGCCACCTCAGCAAGCAACCTCCTGTATGCCCAAAGTCTCTTAATATTGTAGTTATTGCACCAGACAGTTACTTTCAGTGTGTCTCTGTATCCTGTGCATGTCCTGAGGGTTGTGAGAGCAAGACAAGCCACAGAAAAAGTCATTATTTTTAAATCCTCTCTCTGTTAGTAGCCACGCACTTCCCAGGGAGACCACAGGGAAAACCTTCTGCTGTAGAATCTGGTCATTTCATGCCTTTCCTCCCCAGAGCCTCATAACACCCTTAGTGCAGTTCTGCAGCCAAACCTCCATATATACATATATGCCCATATATGTATATACCCTGTGAGCAATGCTGAAGGTATTTAATGCCACCCAATGCCGTGTGCCTGCATGCCAAAGGCTTATAAAGATGTGGCCCTTCATCTGCCCGGGCTGGTGTGGAAGGTCCTTGGTCTGTTCGACAGCACTGCCCCTGATGCTGCTCCAGTCGGGTGCCGCAGCCTGTCCTGCAGCAGCAGGAAAACATGGTATGAGAAGCTTCATTCTGCTCCGAGCCCATTTCTGTGGAGTTGGCAATGCTGTGATGTGTGCGCTGCCCGGGGAGGAGAGGGCACACGGGTGGAGAAACAGCAGCAGGACCTGCCAGTGAGTTAGCTGAGAAGAAACCCCTGTTCTCTTTAGCGGGCAGATTCACGGCCAGCCTTGGTGCCCATCAGCGAAAAGGGTCTTTCCAGGTGCCACAGCCATTTGGGATTGTGCAAATCCACGTTGTGTCCTAGGCCCCAGCTCAGTTCCCTGTGCCTGGGCACGTCTGCTCCCCTGGGAGCTGCGGTGCCGCCGTGACCCGCGGCCAGGGCGCAGTGTCACCTGCCAGTGGCACTGCTGGCACTCTGTGTAACCCTGGTTTGTCAAACGGCACGCTGGGAGCCCCGTGCTCAGCCCCGTGTGTGCAGCCGAGCCCTTTGGGGTTGTTTCCCTGAGGGGAGGCTTTGCTTGCCGGCCGCTCCGCGCGCTGCCGCGGCTGCTGCGGGAAGGGCAGCGCCCTTCTCTGCCAGGCGCCTTCACCAGCCATGAACATCCAGCTCAGGGCATCGTAGGCTTGGCATTCAAACCCCAGGACACCGACAGGAGGGAACACTTCACAAAATCACACTGAACCGAGGCCACTGTAGAGTTCATCATCTGAGACACTGAAAGCACAGAATTTTGTGTAGGCCAACAAAAAGGGCTATTTTCAATTACTGCACTGCATGACTTGTAGATGTTAACTTCTCCTATTTCCTGAACAACCAGTATTAATTATTTATATTTGTCCAGTAGTACTTAACCCAGTTTTCCAATTATAAGTTGCTATTGTAGTACTTCAGTTGACTTTAACTCATAGTTACAATATAAAATCCACTGACTCACAGCTGATCCTCCCTTTCCCAAACTGATGTTCTGTAGCAAATGCTGTGCCTCTGGGTGGGCTCATTGCTGCTGTCACTCACTGTTTACATTTCTTACCTGTAGATACCCATAATATCTGCCGAACATCTGACTAGCCACAAGTATGTTACACAGATGTAGACATTTGGTCATCAAACAGTAAGTTCCCAATGAGTTGTTGCTGTATTTTTATTACTCTTATGTGTGCAATTTGTTGCTGTAAGGGACAGAATGTTTTTAACTTCTTTCTAATAAAACCAGTAAGCTGTGGGGGTGGAGGCTCTGACCCCCCTGAGGGGCCATTCCTCTCTGGGGGAGATCCCATGGGTACCAGTGGCCACATCATGTGTTAGTTTGTGCATGCCCACCCAGCAGAATCAGGGTTCACAGGGGTTTATGCTCTGTCTGTGGTGACCTCAGCACTGACCTGAGCTGAGGGCAAACTTGGGGGGAAGATGATTCCATCAGGTTCTCTTCAGAAAGAATGGCTTTTAAATCTCAAAATTTGGAACTCCAGCATTTCCTGGGTTTGGAAACTCATAATTCTCCTGTTGTTGTGAGATTCCTCCCCTGCAGCCATCCCATCCCAGGATGGCTCCTGTTTTGTGTTACCTTCCTCTCTCCTGTGCTCCATTCCTGCCATGTTTTTATTGAATTCCTTGGCCGTAATGGAATTGTTTCTGAGGGTGAGGATTGACCCTTTGGCCACAGTGGGTTTGTAATCACGGCTGCTCCTTTCAGCTGAGCATAAGCATGGTTAAAGTGCTGGAGCGATGCCGGGAGGGTGGATGGCACGGGCTGGGGTGGGTGGGATGCCTCGAGTGGGATGGGACGGTTCTGCTGCCCTGCAGGGACACGGCCCCTGTGTGGAGCTGGGGCTGGGGTGTGTGACCCGAGTCCTGGCTGTGCCCAGAACGCTTTGTGCTCTTCCCTTCCCAGATGGTATCGGCGGCGAAGAGGCCGGATTGGGGTGGGAAGAGGCCGAGCTCATTAGCCATAGTGTATGTAAATACTGTCCAGCAGCACTGGGAACCCCTCAGCAGTGACATCACACATTGCATGTTAACGAGACGAAGCGAGACCGTGGGACTCCACTGCACACTGTTGCCTATCTACTTTGTACATTGAATTGGTATTTGTGCTGAGGTGATTCTTGTCCAGGCCCGCAGCATCGTCCGCCTTTCCCGGCGCCGCCGGGCGCCGCTGGGGCTCTCCCCACGCCGCCCGAAAGACCGACGATGCTGTAACCAGACATCTATTATGTATTGGTACGTCTGTAGACCAAGATATAATTTTTTAAAGTAAGTTTATTTCTTTCAAGGTTTACAAATAACAAAGGTGCACCTTGTATTTAAAATTGCCATTATAGACGAGAGCGTGCATGCACAGTAATTTTTTGTTTAAGAGTAATATTTTTAATGTAATAGATTGTAAGAAATGAGAAGAGAGGAATCTGACAGAGATGAATGTGCCAAGCAAAACCACAACTGTGTATATTTTAAAGCACATCAATGGCTTTAAGTACCACGTTGTTAAGGATTCTCATGAAGTGCCATAGACTGTACATCCATCAGAGTATTATTTCCGCAGTGTTATTTTCAGAACCACGTTTTCACTGACTTGATGAGTACTGATCAGTCAAAGGGCACCATTCTGTTTCAAACCAAAGCTGTCTCAGAAATGGCCAATTGCTCCTCACAGCCAGTGGGCAGCAGCAGAGAGATGCTCCAGCTGTGCATAACCCTTACGGACAATATTACCTATAAACTCTCCCAAGGCGTTGTATGTGGTATTTATGCATAGTTACTGTATAAGGTGATCTGCAAAGGGAAAAGCCATTTCTGAGACACAGTAACAAATGTTTGAGGAACTTCTTTTGCTCTATTTATAGCCTCTGTCTCGAGTCACAAGGACTATAAATGTTTTGCAGAGATGGGTTTCACTTTAATTCATCAAGTCCCGCGTCCGCGGCGACTCTAAACAAAGACGCAGAAGCACTGACAGCAGATGCATGACAAACCAAAATAGGACAAATGAGATGTTAATTAGTGTAGAAATTGGGTGGGTTAATACTCGGGTGAGTTTTATATGTGATTTTTTTTTTTTGTTCAGATTAACTGCTTATAGCCTTAGAAAGCCTTTACAAAATAAAAACAAACAAATAGATGTGCATTCAAGTTCTAAGAATGGATTCATCCAAAGGAATTCCTTTTTGTGGTTTGGATGTTGCAGCCAGTAAAGGATATTTTTGCTCTGTTCAGCCAGGGGCTGCCTGGGGCCAGGCCCCGGGCGGGCAGGGAGGGAGAGGCGCGGGTTCGGTTCTAGAACTCGCCATACTCCGAGTTTACCGCGAGTTTTTATGCTTGAGAGAGATGCTTTATAGATAAGAATGATGTGTTGATTTTCCTGATTGTACTGTACATCTATTAAAGCCTTAGATTATTACATTACGGGTTAAAACCCATACCAATGTAATTTCAATCGTGTTAAGAAAGTATAGGTGACTTCACATGTTATTGTAGTGACTTACCATAGAGAATTTACTTATTTTTTTCTTGTTAAAAGTGTAGTTTTTATTTCTTACATTTTATTAGCTCGTTTTCATTTTCTATTACCAGTTGATACCATTTCAGTTCATAGAATTTTGTTTTATTAGAGTTTACTGATGACTTTTTCAAAATACAAAAAAAAAAAGTAGTTTTCTTCATAACATACTCAGTTTGGAATCTATATGTAGTGTCTTATGAGTATTCGTATTATTGTTAACTAAATGATTTCTATTTTACTGATCTAATACGACAATGTAAGAATGTCAGTCATTGTTAGTTCTTGTCTAGTTTTCATTCAAAGAACAAAGATCTTTTATATGGATATCTTATAATTATATAATCATTGCTAAGTAAGAAGTTAAGTTGTTGCTATGGCAACAATCCTGGCAGACAATTGAGTAATATTTTGATGATTTATTTTGTTTGTAATTAGTTATTATGAGAAAAAAAAAATCTAGTTCCTAGATATTAGAATAAAATTTATTTTCTACTGTATCCATTTCAAATGTTAAAATATTGTTTAAATATTTTTTGAAATCCCTGAATATCAGGCCTTGTTATAAATAAGCTGCATAATCAATAGATCAAGGGACTTTTTGTTGATAATCCAAATACTCAAAGTTTACGTAACAAGAATTCTAGTGTGTGTGTGCAAACTCTTGAGGGTTGATTATGCTGCAGTTGGGACGTCGAGAGCGAAGGTTGACTTTTTGCACTTCTGTATATAGTCAAAAAAGAGAGAAACCTGTATAATAGTAAGATCTTATTTTGAATAAAAATGTCTATAATTACAAGGAGTTTTGTTAAGGCTAAATAAAATGACAGGCTGAACAAAATTGCTTGCAAAAGTGGCACAGAGTTAGCACTCCATCCCCCTTCCAAAAAGTTGCTTTGCTTTATGTGGACAGCTTGTAGTTTGCCAGGATTTTTTCAGCTGGAAAGATCTGCCATCCTTCCGAGATCTCATGACTGACAGAAGCTCCACTGGGTCAAATCTGCCTGAAAATCATTAAGAAACAAAAAAAAAGGAAAAAAAAAAAAGGAAAAAAAAGAAAAAAAAAAGCAGGTACTTCAGCCCATCCAGGGAATCATGGCTCAGATATTCCGTACATTATTCAAAATCTACTGCATGTTTAAAGTATCAAAATATATTAAAGATATATGCTATTCAAACCAGTTTCTGACAATTTCAGTGGTTTCTTGTTCACAAAAAAAGATTCTTCAAAACAAGTACTGACATTCACAGAGTTCAACCATGGACAGGCAAACGGAACAGCACCCGTAGCTGTAGGGTAGGGGATCGTGTTCTCTCGCAGTGGTCCTGTTCTTTCAGCAGGTGAGATGTTCCCTTGGCATGGGAGCCATGCAGGAGCCCGCTCGCGCTGTGGTGCCAGGGCTGGGAGCTGCCACAATCAGTGATTAATGAATTAATGAATTAACGAGCTGCAGCCCCCGGGCCATCTGCTGGAAGGACGGGCGCGCTTGGGTTTGCTCTTACGTAACCACAGACTTACTTTGCTTGTAGTTGCTCCAGTTACGTACTCTGTCCTGGGCTGCAATTTGGGTTTATGCTTATTTTATTATTACTGCTATAGTTGACCTTGCTGTATGGAAAAAATAAAGTGAAATTGCCCTAATAAAAGTTCTCTTTCTTAATTATCTTTTCCTCTACCAGGTTAAAAGCGGCTCCACTGCGTTACGTAGGCTCAAACATGTCTGAGCACTTGTGGGACTGCCCACAATTTATTTTATTTGCTACTGGGGCTTCTCTGCACCAGCACGTTCCATCCACAGGATGTGTATTAAAATGCCACCTGTTGAGGATATTCCTGTTAGATCCTGGGGGTAAATGCAAAGCACCAGGATCTCAGAATCAGCCCCCGCTGTCGTTACCCTCCTGTGACAACACCTCTGAGGTTCAGGGACACACTGGGACCCCAGGCCCTCCCTGCAGGGAGCGGGGCACAGGGAATGAGGGGGCACGGGGAGCTGCAGAACAGGGAGCTGGGCGTGCAGGGAATTCAGGGTGAAGGGAGAGAGGAGAGCTGGGGTTAGGGTTTGGGTTAGGAGTGGGGAGCAGAAACCTGGGGGTGCAGGGAACAAAGGGAACTGGGAAGGGAGGTGAGGGAACGGGGCGCAGGTGAGTGCAGCCAGGCAGCAGCTGACATTAGAGGGAGCTCTGTTGCCACGTGTTGCGGTTCCTCTGCTGCAGTTCCTCCAGTTTCCCGCAAATCACTGATTATCAAAATTTTTGATCACAACGTCACAACTTTAACTGATTGAAGGAAACACCTCGGGGCAGTTGTTTTCCAGGGGGATTGCGGGTGTCTCCTGTGACCCCCAGCACGAACTGGCCTTTCCCAGACAGGTCTATTGGCTGCGTTTCCCAGCTCAGCACACCCGAACACCCCATTCCTGCCGGCCGAGCACCCCGGCCCCTGCACTCCCTTTGTGCCATGCTCTGGATGGCACCGGCATTTCATTTATCCCCACATTTGGCTGCTAAGGGCAAACAGCGTGTCGAGCAGTGCCGGTGTTCAGGGCTGGCAGAAAGAGCCCAGCTCCATTTTCCTCTCTACCCTCGGCTGCGGTGGCTCCCGGGTCTGTCCCGGGTCCATCCCGGGGCTCTGCGGGACCCTCGGGCCGGGTCCGTCCCGGGGCCCTGCGGGCTCAGGGCAGGGAGCGGGCGCGGGGCAGCAGCTCTGCCCGGGGCTGTCACTGCCGCAGGATTCGGGATCCGGAGCTCGGGTGCCGAGCAGAGCCACGAGAAGGAGCTGCTGCCAAAGCGGCTCGGGAGGTGCGGCTGTGGCAGCTCGGATCCCTGCCACCCTCGGGCATGTGGCACCTCCCTGTGCCCGCCACCCTTTAGGGATGTGGCACCTTCCCTGTGCCTGCCACCCTTTGGGGATGTGGCACCTCAGTGTCCCTGCCACCCTTTAGGGATGTGGCACCTTCCCTGTGCCTGCCACCCTTTAGGGATGTGGCACCTTCCCTGTGCCTGCCACCCTTTGGGGATGTGGCACCTCAGTGTCCCTGCCACCCTCGGGCATGTGGCACCTCCCTGTGCCCGCCACCCTTTAGGGATGTGGCACCTTCCCTGTGCCTGCCACCCTTTAGGGATGTGGCACCTCGGTGTCCCTGGCACCCCTCGGGCATGTGGCACCTCGCTGGCCAGGGCCCACAATGACAACCACGGGAGCAGCAATGACAGCTGTATCAGTGGTGAAAAGCAAAATAATAGAATTTTGTTCCAAGGATCTCCTGTGCCTACAGCTGGGAGGCGTTTCTGAGCTGGGGGAAGGTTCTGGGCCTTCAGAGAGGGAGGAACAGGAACCTGGGGAGAGTTCAAATCACCTCTGCTCCCTGGGCAGGAAATGGTTGCAGGAAGAAGGAAGCAGAATAATTCTGAGGGTGTTTTTGTTCCAGATATTGGGTGCACCGGGCATTTGGGGGGCTGGCTGTGCCCCGAGGGGCGGCAGCACTGCCACAGCCAGGGCTGCTGCCAGGGAGACCCCGACTCGTGGTGGCCAAGGGCTCTGGCTGTGGGCACCGTGCCCGTGGCATCGGCAGCCGTTAGCAAAGGGGGGGAAATGTGCCCAGAGTGTCTCTTACCAGCTCTGCCAGCTGCTGCTGGCTCCAGCTCCTCAGCTCGTGGTTTCTGGTGCAAAAAGGAAAATGATGTGAACATAGCGTTACTGCACGAAACCCAGTTCTGAACATCTGTGCTGAAGTGAAAACTTCATCCTAAAATAGATGCACAGATAGAGAGGAGCAGCTCACAGGAGAGAGCTGGAGGGAATTCACAAAATCCAACTTGGTCTATAAAACTTTTGGGGGGTTCCTAAGCCTGTACCAACACTCCCTTTTGAGGGTCCCCCTGCCCACCTGTGTCCACCTCTCCCCATACCTGGTATCAGTCACTTTGTGCCTGTTCTCCAAAACGCCTCCACGCTGTTCGAAGGATGTGAATCTCTGCTGTGAGATGCACACCCTGGGTCTGGGCTGCCCTTTCGTGGGGTTATCCACCAGTCATTCATGGGGTTTATCCATGTCATGTCCCCTTGGAGGAGCCTCCCAGTGAGCCTGTTGAGCCCCGTTGCTGTGAGCCCCCGGCACAGCCATCAGTGACAGCCCCTTCCTGGCCGTGCCTGTGTCACCAGGGCGGGCTGGGCTGGAGGTGCTGCTGCCCGGGGCAGCTCTGGCCCCGGTACCTGGCCAGGACTCGGTGCCAATCCCAGTGCCCTGGGAATTCCCTGCCCTGGGCAGTGGTTCAGAGCCTGGAGTGCCAATTCCCTGCCAGAGTGAGGGGCTGGTCCCCCCAGGGTCCTTCCCTGCCGCCTCTGTGCCTTCTGACTCACCAGCAGGTGCATTGAGCAATCCTCTCTTTCCCAATCTGTTTTCGTGCTCAGGAATTCAGCCACCAGGTTGCTTCCAGGGCAGCAGGAACACAATCCAGCTGCGAGTTCCCACACGCAGCCCGGCAGGTGCCGGCACAGGCCCGCGTTTTCCAGGGAAGGGAGGCAGGGCTGTGCCCAGTGCCCACTGCTGAGCCCCGGGGCTGCCACCAGCTGCCCTGGGTGCCATCCTGGTGTCTTCTTATTGCAGGGGTTCCACACTGTTGTCTGCTTATCACAAAAGTTTCACACCTTCTTGATATTGTCTTGTGGTCAGCTCTTCAGAACGCTGATTGTTTCTTCTTCACAAAGCACCCAACTGACTCCAGCTCCCCTCTCACCCAGCCACCCCACTCTTTTATAGCACTCTTCTTCTCATTGGGTACAGTTGTGACCTGTTAGAGTCAGGCCTGTTCCTAATCTTTGATAACTGGCCCAGCTGCAACCCCTTAGGGGTGAGATTACTTTCTACACGATCTTTATTTTCTAATATTCTATCCCCCTACACCATCCTGCAGCCTGAGCCAGCCCTGGGTGGCTCTCAGCGTGGGCAGGGCAGCTGGGGCTGCCTGGGGCCAGCGCTGTCCCCTCCTGTGGGGCTGGCACAGGGATCAGACAGGAGGGGACAGGATGGGGCCAGCCCCGTGCCCCGAGGTGCCCTAACATGGCAATGACCCACGGGCAGCGCCCAGTGTTGGAAACGGCCAGAGCCCTGCTCTGCGTTTGACGTGCCTCTGCCGTGTCATTCCACATTCACTGCTGGAACGTGGCCCTTTCCTATTCCTGGATATCTCCAGGCATTTCCCTTCTCCCTGCTGCAGCTCCTGGCACTGCTCCCCTCCCTGGCCCCTGGCAGCCCCAGCCCCTGGCAGTGCCCACCCCTGCTCTGCCCAGCACGTCAGTGTCCCTCCATCCTGCAGCCAGCCGGACACACAGCAGGAAGGGACACGCTTGCAACCCTTTTTTTTTCTTCCCTCCTTTTTCTCTCCCCACAGTCCTGGGCGAGAGTTTGTGATGCTGCACTTTGAAGGTTCCCACTCAGAACAGATGGGCAGCATTTTCTTGTACTTGGTTTGCAAATCCTTTCCACATGCAGTGGGTATTAATGATCACACAAACCAAACTGCTGCTCCCAAGAGGCACCAGCTCAGACTCCTGCAGGCCAGGAGGGTCGGTGAGGGGCCTGGCAGCCTGTCTGAGTGTGCTGTGGCAGTACTCCTGGGCAAACAGAATTCTGCATTAATTTTTTTAACCCTCCCATCCTCCCCTCCTGAGCCGAAGCCTCATTGTGAGGAGAAATCTGTTAAGCCCAGCACATGATATCTGTCAGCCTTGCTCCGACGCAGTTTTCAAAGGGAACAGGAAGAAACGTGTCAGCGGCTTCGTGTCTCTTCTTGCCTGGGGAGCCGGTCCCGTGCCAAGCCGGGGATGCCTTTGGCAGGGCTGCTGCCTGCCGAGCATCCCGGTGCATCCCGGCGCTGCTCCGGCGGCCGCGCACCTGGGCCGGGCTGCGGGGGCACCGGGCTGCGGGGGCACGGATCCCCTGGCTGCGGGGGCACCGGGCTGCGGGAGCCCCGGTTTGCGGGGGCACGGATCCCGGGCGCGCTCGGCAGCGCCGGCAGCCGGGGCTGAGTCAGCCCGGCCCTGGCGCTCGGGGGAGGCCCAGCTGTCTCCCCGGCAGGCTCGGAGCGGCTCCAGCCCCCGAGCGCGGTGCCTGCCCACCGCCCGCCGCTGCCCGGGATGCTGCGTGAGCCTCGGTGCGGCTGGCACGGGCTGGGCTCCGCCCTCTCCCCGAAAGGAAGGGGACAGGAGCATGGAACCCGCAGTTTTGGAGCTGCTGCTGTGTCCTGCGGCTTTGCCAGTGGGGTCTCTCCCGCCCCTTCTCCTCCCGGGCTCGGTCCCGGGTTGGACCGGGCGGTTCCGGGACAGAGGGTGCGGCAGGGTGGGCTCGGCTCGGAGCTGTGCCCCGGAGCTCAGCGCTGGGGAGACCCGCGGGGTCACTGCGGTCCCGCCTCCGCCCCAGACCCCAGCGATGCTCCGGGAGCAGCCCCGGCGCGCACGGAGCCAGCGGGGCGCTCCCGCACGGATTCCCCGCACAGAGCCGGCCCCGGTGCCAGCGGTGCTGGCCCCGCAATGCCCGAGCCCCTCTGCGGGCACCACCCCGGCCGGGGGCTGTCTCTGCAGGCAGGTTGTTGTCTTTGTACATTTGTGCAGGGTAAAAAACTAACGGAGATCTGAAAATGTGCTCTTGAGCTGTGGAAGTGGGTGGGGACCACCACGGCATCGTACAATCCATTAAAAATATAATTCTGATGCGCTGTAATTAAAATAAAAATTGTTTGCAAACCACGCGGGGATTTGCTGTAATTAAATGTTCATTGCAGGCTCCTGCTGGGTTGCAGAGGCCTGAGAGCGAGGGCATCTGTCCGTGGAGCTCAGCAGCTCCATTTGCTGCAGGAAGGCAGCATCTGAAAAACGCCACAGCAGCCAAACAGCCCAGGGAGAGCCCGGCCCGGGCTGGCAGAGGGTGGCGGGGCAGGGCCGGTCCCGTGCCCGGCCCGGGAGGAGCAGAGAGCGGGGCCGGGCACGGGTGATGCTCACCGGGCACCCAGCGCTCCCCGCTGCGCACTCCTGCATCGCACTGGGGCAGGAACTGCGCGATAACGCAGAAATGTGCGGTGCTTTGTAGTAAACCCCTCAGGTTTAGCCAGGGCCCCTTGGAGAATAGAATGCTGACACAGCAGCAAAGAAGTTTCCTGTCTCCAGGGACATCCGCCTTGTACCTTATCCCTATAGCCATGTAAGGCAATATTGTGTTAAACCCTACTATTGGTCACTTATGGTCACTCTAACACCTTTGCCATTGGTCAGGATTGGATCCAGGCCAAGGGTATAAAAGTAGCACACTGTACCCCTACTAACTCGGAAGAAGAAGAGCTGAGACCCTTCAGGGACCCTACAATAAAGCCATACTCGTGGAACAGCCAGCGTCTTCTGCTTCTCCTCTCTCTACCGTCTGCTGGAGCCTTAGGCCAAGGGAAAAGCTACCTAGCAAGCAAAGCTGAAATCACAAGAGCTGCCTGATCACTAAGAGCTGAATATCTCCCTGCTTGCTAGGGGCTGACCCGCGGCCTTGGTCTGAGAGCGAGCTGGCTTCTGGCACCCAGTCCCCTTGGGGACTGAGCTCTGGAGCTGTAACAGCTTGCATAGGATACGACCAAGCAAGGCTCATTTAGTGCTTTATCGGGGGGGGAACCAGAGCCACCCACCGGGGGTGCTCCGAGGGGCTCGGGCAGCTCTTGGGACACGCTCTGAGCTCAGGATGGGGACAGTCCCGCTGGGGGACAGCCCAGGGACAGCCCCAGGGCTCTGAGCCCAGGGTGGGGACAGTCCCGCTGGGGGACAGCCGGGGGACAGCTCTTGGGACACGCTCTGAGCCCAGGATGGGGACAGTCCCGCTGGGGGACAGCTCCAGGTACCAGCGGCTCTGCCTGCCCCACTGGTATTTCCCCACCCAGGCTGAATCCCATGTTTGCCTTTATTTCTCACTGGCAAGGGAATAAATGCAATGAGAGAGGAAAAATTCTGTCACTCACTCTGCAAAACTGCAAGGAACTGGAACTATTTTAAGAAAGAGGGGAAAAAAGGGTGAACTTTCATCAAAGGTCTTTTAAAACCAAGGTTAAACAAGGAAAGACTTGGAGATGAGAATTGAGGGGCTCGGATAAGCTTTGCTGAGGAGAGGTTTTCTTCCCTGTTAGTTTTGCTTATGGGTTTATGTCAGTTTTATGGAGCTGTGCAGTATAATTTATCCAGTCTCTCCTATTTATGGGTACATTTCAGAGTAGAATGCTGTTAGCAGCTTGAAGCACTGCCATGCTCCAGCACTTTGGGTTTAACACTACTCAATGTGAAAAAAAATTAATATTTCGACTCAAAATAGTGAATAGCAGCTATGAATGTAAAAACTTCGCAGCTCCCTTCAAACCTGTCAGAGCTGCCCAAGAGGAGCAATGCTGATGGGCTCAGCTCGGGGCAGCTCTGACGGAGCTCTGGGTGTGCGGGCACGGCCCAGGCTCTGTCCCGGGACACCCCGAGCCCTCGTGGGGACAGAGAATGGCCCTCGGGGTCCTTGGAGGGGGCAGCGCCTCCAGGTGAGGCTGTCCCGGTGCTCGGCATTCCCGGCAGGCGCAGACAGACTGGAGCTGTGGGAAAGCCCAGCGCCCGTGGCTCTGAGCTCCGGGTCTCTGCTCAACACCCGCGGGTTCTCCATGGCTGAGCGCTGCTCCCCAGAGCTGCAGGAAGCTGCGGTCTTTAACAAAACGAGTGAACTTCCAGCAGGAATGAATTTCCTGGGAGCTGGCTCTGCCCCACGCCCGGGACAGAGCACTCATCCCCAGCTCCCCTCCAGGGCTGGGTTCCTTCAGTGCACCACAGGAATCCATGCCGGATTCCAGCAAATGCAAAAAGTCGTTAATTATTAAGCAGGGCTGTATCTGGGGGAAGTCTGATAACTCAGCCCGGGAGATAGAAGTGTTTGTGTGGAACAGCTGCTTGGGCTGAGCAGCCCGCGGTGGAGGCAAGGGAATTTATAAATAAAGAGTTACAAATTGTCAACAAAGGCCTTGGCACGAACGGCCTAGAGTTCAGATAAAAGGGGAGCTATTGAAGATCGCTTTCCTCAGGCCTTGAAGAGCATTTGGGAACTTGCAGGAATGATTGTTTGGCCAGCCCCTGAACCCCAGAGAGCTCCTGGACCCGTGCCAGGCCTGGGGATGCTCCATGCTCTCAGCTCCTGAGGCACAGCACCCACGGCCACCCCACTGAGGGGCAGGGAGGAGCAGGGCCCTCACCTTGTCCAGGTGCCAGGTGTCCTGGGTGAGGGCAGTGCCCCCGAGCAGGGTGCTGGGCAGGGGCTGTGCCCAGCTCGGAGCCCCAGGGCAGCAACCAGCCTCCACTTTGGCCAGGAAAGGCACGGGGCAGTGCTGTGGGATCCAGGCTGCAGGCAGCAGGAGGAGAAGCTGCATTTCAGTGCCTGGGGAGGGGGAAAGCCCCAAAGCGCCAGCCCAGTGCCCCCTCCCCATTCCCCACTCCCTGCTCTGCTCAGCACGGGCCCCTCTCAGTCACCCACAGCCCGGGCTCAGGGGCCTGGCCCAGGGCACAGCAGCAGCGCCCAGAGGAAAGGGGAAGGGACTCGGAGGAGTTACCCAGCAGCCTCTCCAGATGTGGGAGCCCAGCAGCCTTTCCAGATGTGCGAGCCCAGCAGCCTCTCCAGATGTGGGAGCCCAGCAGCCTCTCCAGGTGTGGGAGCCCAGCAGCCTCTCCAGATGTGGGAGCCCAGTGCTGCACAGCCCAGGGCACATTTCTGCCCTCTCTGAGGGCAATGGGCACCTGCAGGCCAGGTGCCAGCTCTGTGAGGAGTGCAATCTCCTCTTTATTGTTAAAGTAATAAACTCGATGTGCTTACACCCCAAACCAAACAAAGCACCACCCCAAACCGTTGAGCTCCTTCACCTGGCATGGCAGGGGAAGAGCAGAGAGCACAGAGGCCCCGGTTCTGCTGCACCAGTTTGGCTCAAGCCCCAGCTTCACCCAGGCTGTGAGGGGGAAGGAAGGTGGCTCCTGGGCAGCGAGAGCTGGCTGTGAATGCACGGCACATCCAGCTGGTGTGCAGAATGAGGAGCAGCTCCCAGCATCAGCGCCGTGCTGGCACCACTGGCACATCCAGGGAGAGGGGGTCGGGATCCTGGAGGCTCTGAGGGGACAGAGACGGGCTGAGCAGCGAGTTCAGCCCCCTGGCTGCTGCGTGCCTGCCGTGCTTGTGCCCGGGTTTGGGTCATTGACCAGGGGTCCTGTCCTGAGCGAGCGGCTGGTGCTGCTCATGGGGCAGTGCCTGTCGGGAATTGGTTCGGACCCCCGCTGAATTTTCAGGGGGCTGGGGGGGGCCCAAGGGGTTTTTGGTGCAGCTGGCACAGGAAACAGATGCTGCAGGGCCCGGGCTCCCCCCGTCCCGGTGCCCCCGGCTCCGCTCGGCGTTTGCGGCTGTGGAGGGGCCGGAGGCACCGAGCTCGATCCGCTTCCTGCCCCTGCCCCTGCGGGCCGCGGCCTCTCCGGATGCTCTGCGGGCACCCAGCACAGCGGAGGGACGCTCGGCCCCAGAATATTTCAGCGGAGCTGGGTCCCGTCATCCCCTCCCGCCGCTCATCCCCGCCCGCAGCAGCAGCAGCAGCAGCAGAGAGGCACCGGCACCCGGCACAAACCCAGAGGATTTGGCTGCTCACACCCCGAGGCAGCCAAGGAGGGTTTGAACGAGCTGGCAATGCCGTTTCCTTGTTTTCCAAGCGGACTTGCGAGGATTTTTCCTGCTCTGCTCCTTTGTGGCCCCTCGTGCTGCTCCTGCCCGAGCGCTGCCCGAGGCGCCCACCGCGACCCCAGACCCTGTGTGCGGCCCTGAGCCTTGGGATCATTAACAATCACAAGGGAATCTCACAGTTCAACACTCCTGCAGCGATAATTCAGCTCTCTGACAGCCCTTTCCAGTCCTGCATTCCCGAGTGTTTTACCGGGGTGTAAATTTGGATAATCCCCGTTTGCTCACCAGGAAGCTGCAGCAGGGACAGGCACAGGGGTTCGCCCCCTGCCATGGCCAGGCTCCCTCTGGAAGCTCCTGCCCTCCCACCAGCGCTGCCGCCCCCACTTCTCGATTGCAACAGCCTTCGTGGCCAGCCCCACTGGAATTAATTCTGCTTTCCAATGAATCATGCTGAGAAATGCACGGTGTGGGAGCAGCAGGATTATTTTTGCTTCTGTCACGGATGCTGGCAGAGTGACCCCTGCTCCTCCCACTCGGCTGCAGCTCAGCCCGAGGCAGCGAAACCCGACCTGCCCCAGGGAGCCCCAGTCGTGTCCTGTGGGGCTGTGGGGCTCTGTCCTGTGGGGCTGTGTCCCATGGGGCTGTGTCCTGTGTCTTGTGGGGCTGTTTCAATTTGCTGTGATGAGCCCAGCCCAAGGGGAGGCTCTCAGGCCCTGACTTCAGGTACAGCTCAGCCTTTGCTCTGCACCTTGCTCTCAGCCTTTGCTCTGGCCCCGCTCTCTCTGCCCCCGGGGCACCGTGCTGCAGCCTCAGGGGCAGCAGGGAATTCCAACAGGCAGCAGGATTCCAGCAGCACCCCCTTCCTGACCCTGGCGCTGCAATTCTGCAGAAATCTGGGCAGGGAACAGGCAGAGCAGCCAAGTGCTGGCAGGAGTCCTGTACTGTGCCCTTCCACAGCACATTGCCAGGGCAAAATGTGAATGGTTTGGGTTAAAATCCAGCTTTTTCTTAATCTGCCCTAGCAAAGAGAACCGGCTCCAAATAGATCTTTGTTTTGATTCAAGTGTGAAATGGTTTCTCCAAGGAAAAAAGCAAACCAACAAACAAACAAACAAACAAACAAACACAGCCACCTCCACAGCTCCTCCTGCCCAGGGGTGGAGGAGCATGTTGTGGTTTGTTTTCATAGGAAAATCAGCCTTTGTTGGGAGCGTGATTCAAACGTGTAGGGACTGGGACTTGGATCAGCTTCCAGGGTTTAGCAATAGTTTGCAACACGTGTGTGATTTCTGGTGAGCTGTGTGATGAGGAGTGGCCAGGCTGCAGCAGCAGCGGGAGGGAAGGGCTGCACAGGGTTTGCCACGGTCCTGCCCCAGGCAGAGCTCCTCGGTGCCAGGGCTGCCTGTGGCTTGGAATTCACATTGCAGGGAACAGCATCATTGCCTGGGGAGAAAGGCCTGCGTGTACCTGGGGAGATATTCCACCAGCATTTAAAGGGAAATGTTTTTGTGGGTGGTGTGAGTGTGGTCCCGGGGAGCTGCCCTGGGGTCTGTGTGCAGGCTGTTCTGTGTGTGGGTCCCTGGGGTCTGTGTGCAGGCTGTTTGTGGGTCCCTGGGGTCTGTGTGCAGGCTGTTCTGTGTGTGGGTCCCTGGGGTCTGTGTGCGAGGTCTGTTTTCTGGGGTTGTGTGGGTCCCTGGTGGGGTCTGTGTGCAGGCTGTTCTGGGTGCGGGGGCGCCTGGTGTCCCTGTCACGGCAGGGAGGGGGGTCCCTGGGGCCAGGCTGGGGTCCCTGGCCAAACCATGGCCAGGGGTCCCGCGGGTCCTCTGGCCGGAGCAGGGGGGCTCTGCAGTCGGGTGCTGCTCATGGCCCTGGCTCTGTCCCCCATTTCAATGTGCTCTGAAGAGGATCCTGCCCTCGGCTCCTGCCGTTCCCCATCCCAGCCCTGCTCCCCAGCCCTGGCTTTGCCCATTCCCAGCCATTCCAGGGGATGCTGCTCCTGCTCCTCCTGCCCCCTGCTCTGCACAGAGCCCAGGTGCCACCCCTGCAGCTGCTGCCTCAGAAAGAGCCAATTTCCAGCCTTTCCTGACAGCAGCACCGAAGGAAGGAAGGGAGTGGATGAGTGAGTGGCCTCCCACCTGGAAAATACCTTTTCTGCCTCCTGCATTGAAACCATCCCGCTGTGAGCGTTAATGCTTCTTCTGCAGCTCTAGGAAATACAATAATAGGTTGCACATTCAAACCAGCTGCTCGTTTATTTTTTCAACTGCCTCTGAAAAATGCCTGTAATTAGGAAAAATCTATAACAAGAAGTACAAACAAATCAATGTCTTTCATTAGCCACAAAGAGTCGGCACTCTGCCTTCACTGCGGCTTTATTAAATTAGAATAATGAAGCAGAAGCCATAGAAAGTAAAACAAGAGCTTTGGAAAGGGCTGAAAATACACAGATGTCAGGTTAGAAACACGTTTCAAATTTAAGCGTGAAGCTGTAAACACATTTGCTTGTGCTGTTCTGATGCCTCCTCTGCAAGGCTGTGGGAACCTAAAAGAATATATATATAGGAAATACATATATATATGAAATATATATTTATATATAATTTTATATATTTATACATATTTATGTATTTATATATTTAAATATTTCAATATTTACATTTATATTTATGTTTTCCCTCCTACTTCCGTGTAAAGGGGATTTAGTCTCCTCTGCCAGGACGCTTTGCCCATGCAGGAGGGTGTCAGGATGGGCACCCAGGAGCCTCCCCCAGGTGTGATCCCTGCCCACATCCTCCCCTCCTGGCCTGGCTCTGTCCTATTCTGGGCACACACAGGGCACTGAGGATCAGCAGTCCCGGGACAAAACACGGACAGGCTGCTCAAGGACCTTGCAAGCACCAGGATAAACCAATTTTGATGCATTTTACTGAAGATCATTGTCTCCCATTTGTTTCTGCCATGTGGTAGTTAGCTACTTTGAAAAACAAACCAAAACCAACCTTTTCATTATCAGCAGAAAATACTTTCAAAAATCTTCGCCTGTGTCTTTTCTAATGCCGAGCTGTGAGCTGGAAAAAGAAGTCTTGCCCTCAATTTCCCTTAAATGGAAGAGCTGTGGGGCTGGGGCAGGGTGGCCATGGCACATCAGCCTGGCCATGGAGAGTGGCTGTAAATTGCTTATTGCTGGCTTATTTAGGGCTGTAAATTGCTCATTGCTGGCTTGCTCGAGGCAGGATTTCTGCAGCGCGGGTGTGTGGAGCCGTGTTTGTGCCCTCAACACCTGGGCTGTGGGGCTGAGTCCTGTGGGCACCTTGGGGCTGGGGCTCTGGGGAGGGGACGGGACCTGAGCTGGCCTTGCAGCCCGCACCGAGCAGGGGAATCTGAAATTCTCCAGCTGAATTTGTCCTTGCAGAGCTGCCCTGGGGCTGGGAAAGTGCCCGGCCTGGCCTGAGGCGCTGCAGGGACGGAGCCCTGGCCAGGCTGACCCCACCCCGGGACTCAGCTCTCCCCAGGAATGTTTGTTTTACTGCTGTGGCACGGGCTGGCAGCACCACAAACCCCCCAGCCCAGGATAATTGAATATTCATCTCCTGCGAATTCTATTAATTCTGCGTCTCTTGTTCGCAGGAGCAAAATAATTGCTGTAATTTCATTTCAAAACCCAAAGTCAATAACCACGAGCCTGTCATTTCTCTGTGCTTTCACTGAGGATTCGCTGCCTGCTCCGTGATCCCTGCTAGAACAGCACGTTTATTTGTGCATTTCTCTGCTAAAGCCCATTTGCTCTAAGTGGCCCAGTTAACACCACCAGAGAATCCTTTGCCCTGGTTTTGAAAAGCCTTTTAAAACTCTGCCTTAATTTAAACGGGAAATATTAATTAAATTATGTGGTTTGGTGCCTGTTAGTGTTTCCCCAGCCCCCCCTCACCAAAGGTTCTGCATTTTTTTCAACAGCCCCAAAGGAGATGTGCTTTAATATTAATCAGTGCTAAAAAATAGTTTTTTAAAACTCAGGCTTTACCCACTAGAGAAAAGCACAGAGAAGGGATGAGGTTTAAATACGCGGCACTGGGACCTGGCATGCAGGGCAGGCACGGGGAAGCTGCTTGTCACGGAGCTGTAAAAAGCAGGTTTGATGTTTTCTGCACAACCTCCACCGTGATGGAAGGCTCTGGACCTGACCTTCCTCCTTGCCCCCTTATCTCCCATCAGTGTTTACAGACATGCTGATTTCTCATGAAAGAGCAGCTGCTGCTCCAGAAAGCAGGGTCACAGGGCCACGGAGTACCCCTGCCACAGAGGAATTCCTCTGGCCAGGGGCTGCTGCTGGGGCTTGTGCACCGGGGAGGGGGCGAGGGAGCAGGGACAGGGGCAGGGACAGGGCAGGGACATGGCAGGGGCATGGCAGGGACACGGCAGGGACAGGGCAGGGACACGGCAGGGACACAGCAGGGACAGGGCAGGGACAGGGCAGGGACACAGCAGGGACACGGCAGGGACACGGCAGGGACATGGCAGGGACATGGCAGGGACACGGCAGGGACACGGCAGGGACATGGCAGGGACACGGCAGGGACACGGGCTGGTCTCTCTGCTCTGCTGCCCAAACCAACGGGCAGCAGCCTGGAGGGCTGCAACATCAGAATCACTGCTCTGCCCTGGAGGGGACTCGGGCAAGGCTGACTTGAGTAACCCTGTCGGGTGGCTGGGTCCAGGCTGACGTGCCAGGGAAGGGAGGTGCTGCCATCCATCCATCTGCCATCCCTCCATCCATCCCTTCATCCATCATCCATCCATCATCCATCCATCCATCCATCCATCCATCCATCCATCCATCCATCCATCCATCATCCATCCATCCATCCCTCCATCCCCATCCATCCCCAGTTCACTGAACCCCCAGATTTGCCCTCAGAGCTGTGATGCCATTGCTTGTCCCGTGGGCTGGGCAGGTTGCCCTCACTCCTCATTACTTTCCAGCAGTGCTAAGCTGTGGCTGCTCCTTCCTTGGCTGCAGGCAGGCCGAGGGGTTTGCCAGGGCTCCTGAGGCAGCTCCCTGAGCCAAAGAGATGAAGCCTCATTAGCACCTGTGGCAGGGAGGTGTTTATTTCCACGAAGACAGCGTGGAGTGTGCCTTCCTGCCAGGCACAGCACAAACACAGCGGGAGACAGAGCCCTGCTCCCCTCTGCTCAGCGCTCCCTCATCTCTCACACGCTGTTAGAGCAGCTGAGCAAACCAGGCTGGGCTGCAAACAAGCAGCTTGGTGTTTTCAGAGACCTCCACAGAAAGTGGATATGAGGTTTGATATCAACAAGAGATCAATTCCCAAATCATCCATTTGACTCTACCTTATAAATCATGTGCTTTGTTGCATATTTTATCAAATATACTTTCAAGCCGCATGGAGAAATGAGAATGTGGAGAATCCCTCCAATGTCTTGCAAATTATTATTTGCAAACATATTTTCAAGAAAATCATAATTTCTCTTTTAAATACATCTGGGACAGACATGCTGCTGCAGAGGTGCCACTTCCTGCTCCTCCTGCCCGTGCCCAATTTTGGGCTAAACCTGAACTTAGTTCCTGTGCAGCCTGCTCCTGTCCATTGGGCTCCTCACCGGAACAGGACAAAACACCTCAGTGTAGTTTGCAATGGGAGTGTCAGGCATGAATCAGCGTGCCAAGGGAAACCCAGAGCTCTGTGCCAGGGTGCTGCTCCTGGGCAGGAAGGATGAGCTGCTTTTAGGAAACCCCCAAGACCCAGAATGGTTTGGGATCCATCCCTGCAGATCTGAGAGTGCAGTTCTTGTACCTGCCCCATTTATAATTGATTTCGCCTCATTTAGGAATCAAAGCAGCAAAAAGGAACTCACAGAGGAGGTTCTGCCTTCCCACCCCCAGGTTGCTGTGGTTCCAAGTCAGTGCTGTCTTGCCCCCCCCACTAAATATGAGACTTTAAAATCAATCATTAATAGCTTTAAAAGGTTTGTACAGCAACAACCAGGCTCACTCATGTTTGAACATTAACAGATGTATTTTTCCTTAACAGTGGGTTCTTTTAGTCAAATTCTAGAGGTTATAAAAAGGATTATCTATGCCAGTGATTTTTTTTTTTTCCGGTACATTTTTAGACTGGGCTCATGGAATAAGCTCCTGAAGCTCCAAATTGAAAAGACAAAGGTTAATCCCTTAAGAGCTGGATAAACAATCAGTCATTAAGGGATGGAAAGCATTAGCACAGGGCGAGCAGAGGCTGAAGGGCAGCAGGGGAAGATGCACTGGCCTCACCTGGGTGCGGGTGCCAGGTCCTGTGCCAGGGCTGTGGGGTCCCAGTGCCACAGCAGGGGCAGAGGGTCATGGCTCGGGGTGCAAACCAGATGGGTTTATTCGTGTTTGGTATTTCCATAGGGAGGAGGGAACGTGGGGACAGAGGGTCCCTGCAGCAGGGCAGCCCCAGCACTGCAGAGCTGTGCAGCTCCAGCTAAAGCTGTGCTTCAGGGGCTGCCCTGTGCTGGAAACGGCCTTGGGAGGATTTCCAGGGGTCTGCTGCAGTGAGGGCTCAGCTGGCATGCCTGTCCTGCAGGATTAACTTGGGGGTTTATTTCAGGTACTGATGTGCCTCTGTGTTTGCTCCTTGGCATCACCTCCCTCCTCACCATCCCTGGGAGCTGCTGAGCTCCCCCTTCGGCTGTCGTGTGCAGACAGAGGAGTCCCGAGGTCACATGGAGGGGCACACAGGGGCTCTGAGACAGGAACGCATTCATCTGCCGGGCTTCAGCCCAGGGGCAGCGCCGACACCAGCCGGGAGCATCAGGTCATGAGAGACGGGACAGGGAGCAGCCAGGAGCACCTGGTGATGAGGGATGATTGTGCCCCACAGCCCCAGTAATGAGGGATGACTGTGCCCCACACTGTGCCCCACACAGGGGTCACTCTGCCCCACAGCCCCAGTGATGAGGGGTCACTGTGCCCCACACTGTGCCCCACACAGGGGTCACTCTGCCCCACACAGCCCTGGGGATGAGGGGTCACTGTGCCCCACACCGTGCCCCACACAGGGGTCACTGTGCCCCACACAGCCCCAGTAATGAGGGGTCACTGTGCTCCACACAGGGGTCACTGTGCCCCACAGCTCCAGTGATGAGGGGTAACTATGCCCCACACAGGCCCGGGGATGAGGGGTGACTCTGCCCCACACAGGGGTCACTCTGCCCCACACAGCCCCAGTAATGAGGGGTCACTGTGCCCCACACTGTGCCCCACACAGGGGTCATTGTGCCCCACAGCCCCAGTAATGAGGGGTCATTGTGCCCCACACTGTGCCCCACACAGGGGTCAGTGTGCCCCACAGCCACAGTAATGAGAGGTGACTGTGCCCCACACAGCCCCGGAGGAAGGAGGGCAGAGCAGCCAGGGACAGAGAGCTGCAGCACAATGAGGGAGGGAACAATAGCTGGGAAGGGATGAAAGGATCTGGCAGTGCAGACGTGTTGCTCAAGGTGCTCCTACCCCCATCTGCCTCAAACCTGTTGGAAGGGAGCTCAGAAAAATGGGGCTTTTAATGCTCAGTTTAAACTCCTGACACTTCTTTGTCATTACTGCATGTTCAGATTTTCCTGAAATAAAATAAAAGTGAGAATTGGCATCAGGCTAAAAATCGGGATTCATTATGTGGCAGCACTAAACTGAACGATTTGATTCCCGTTTCCACGACTGGTGTTTTCCAGGCCATTCCTTCCCCTAATTAACCCTTGGGCAGGAGTGGGAGGCAGCGAGGGAGGGCAGTTTGCAGAAGGACAGACGGCTGTGAGGGACGGACAGGGGGAGATGGGGCTGTGGGCAGGAGGGGGCTCCAGCTCCAGGACCACTGGGGTTTCACCCTGGCAGCAGGGGTGAAAGGGGGTGGGAATTGCACCTTGCTGCTCCTTGTTTGCCTGCTTTGCAGCAGCAGGGCCGGAGCAGCTCTTTGGACCCATTAGGCAGAGCCATGGGGATCACTGCCGGGAGCTGCGGGGGCTCCAGGCCGGGTGCAAGGGAAGCACAGAGGTGTCAGAGCTCAGCACATCCCTCTGGGTGCCCACAGGTACCAAGGACCCTGCCAGGGGCTCAGAGACCCTGGCACGCAGCCCAGAGCACCTGGCGATTTGATTGTGACCCCTGGAGCAAGTTACCAGCTTTGTATGAGGACCTGAAAGTCACAGAAGTTTAAATAGTATAATAATAAAATTATCACAGGGTGAAAATGTAGATTTTAGGATTTTTGGTATGGGGGCTATGGAGACAAGATGGAGGAACTTGGGCGTGTCCAGCCTTTCTTCCTCTTCTTCTTCTTCTCCATTTTCTGCTGTGATGCTGGCATTTAGGGATTGGCTTAGAGTAGAAGTGCACTGTCTAACATAGGTGATAGGTATTGGAAAGTAATTGTAAATATGGTATATTTAGAATAGAAGTGCAGTGTCTAACGTAGGTGATAGGTATTGGGAATTAAGTGTAAATATGTTATAGGTGGTTTGTAGTATAAAAGGACAACACAGAGTGCCTGTGGCTGCCCTGCTGAGCAGATCTCAGCTGGGCAGAAAAAAAATTTTATAGATAAGAATTAATAAACAACCTCAAGACCAAAAACTGAAGAGCTCTGACTCGTTGTTTAGTTGCATGGGCTGAAACAGAGACACCCTGCACATCCCGGGGCAGCAATTATCAACCAAACTCCCAGAGGGTGGGTGTCCCTAACTTATGAATTCCAACAGCTTTGAGGGTTGAGATGACTTATTTTACCAAATAGAGCACCTGATCAAATCTACACTGAAACATCAAGAAACGATTTTGCCAATATTTAAACAAATATATTAAGAAATACCAAAAGGGAAATTTAACGGAAAATCCAGTATGAACGTATTGCTAACACTTGCTAAACATCAGCAGATGACGCTGGCTATGATGTGATGCTGATGCAATGACAGGTGTTTTCTGAGCTCTGTTTGACCTCTTCTGTCCCAGGCTTGGCTGCTGCCCCCAATTGTGCCCTCATGAGGAGCTCCCAGGGCTGGAAGGAGGCACCTGCAGGGTCCCACTGATCCTCAGTAGTGCCCAACCAGCAGCTGGGTCATAGCTTTGGTCACAGCACCTCAGAGCCAGCGCCTCATTCATCCCCCCTATGCATTAGCTAGCAAATTCTTAATTGAAATATTTAATTTTGTCTCCCCTGCTATGTGATCTGTTTGTCTTCTTGGTCATTTGAGGAAATTGTATAATGTGAGTATTAATGTGCTATCAAACTGCCTCAGCAGAATTGTCTTTCTTGGCCAGGAGCTGAACAAAAGAGCTTTTCTACTGAGGATAGTAATTTCAGTTTAAATGGCCATATAGGAAGAAGGAAAGATTGCTCCCTGCTGTAATTAGAACAAGTTTTCCAGGATCCTGTGTTATCTTTAGGCTCTGGAAGTGTAGTTGCTCCACTAGGATTAATAACTCACCTCCATTAACTCCAATTATTGCTGTGTGCATTGCTATCACAAACCATTTGCATATTCTGCAATACAGAAGGGATTCCAGAACAGCTTCATTATCCTTGTTGGTTTATAATATTAAAAAGGCCAAAAGGGAGAAGCAAAGCCCCCTGGGGGAGCACTCAGTGGGGCTCCCATGGGACCCCAGCCTGGGCTGCTGGACACTCCCTGCTCGTGCTGAACACTCTCAGTGTTGGACACTGCCCAGCGTCCCCCAGCCCAGTGCTGGACACTGCCCACACCTTCCCCTGCCAGTGCTGGACACTGCCCAGCGTCCCCCTGCCAGTGCTGGACACTGCCCAGCGTCCCCCAGCCCAGTGCTGGACACTGCCCACACCTTCCCCTGCCCAGTGCTGGACACTGCCAAGTGTCCCCCTGCCCAGTGCTGGACACTGCCCAGCGTCCCCCAGCCCAGTGCTGGACACTGCCCACACCTTCCCCTGCCAGTGCTGGACACTGCCCACACCTGCCGCCATGCTGGACCTGCCAAGTGTCCCTGCCAGTGTGGACACTGCCAGCCTCCCAGCTATACAGAGCCACCACCTTGTCCCCATGGCACTGCCACTGTGCCCAGAGCTCACACCCTGTGGGACTCTGCCTCTCGGGGCACACACCGCGCTGTGTGAGATCCACTTAACGAGCCCAGGAACAGCTTTTGTGTTCCAGACAGCCAAATGTCAGCTCAGACATGGAAAGCAGAGAGGAGCCGGCTGCTCCTGCGCTGGAGGGGAGGGAGCCGCTCGCAGGCTGCAGCAGGCGCTGGGGAGCCCGGCAGGGCTGAGCACAGCGCGGTTCTGTCACCCTAAGCTGTGGGTGAGTGCCCAGGGACAGCGCTGCTGCTCTGCCAGGGCAGCAAGGACAGGACGGGAGCACCACCAGAGCTCAGAGCACAGAGCCACAGAGCGGCAGGTGGCTCCAGGACCATCGAGTCCCCACCCTGCCAGTGCCACCACTTACTCCGGCTCCCCAGTGCCACATCCACAGGGATTCTAAATCCCTCCAGCATGGGGACTCCGCCATTGCCCTGGCAGCTGTGCCAGGCTGCACAAGCCTTTGGGTGAAGACATTCCCCCCGTTCAGCCTCAGGCTCCCCGGGCAGAACCGGGCTTTGTTTCCCCCTAGTTCTGAGGCAGCAGAGCCCGTCCCCACCTGCACCCTCCTGTCGGGGAATTGGGCAGGGCGAGCTCCTTTCTGCACATCCCCTGGCAGCCCTGCGTGCCCTGTCTGCCACGGACACGTCCAATTACCCTTATCAGCTCTTGAGCTGCCACTTCCCCGGTGTGCTTGCCGAGGAAAGGCAAACAGGGGCGGCCGGGCTGATGGTGAGGGAGAATCCATGGCAGGGCTGTCCCCCTGCCTCACCTGGGCACGGCTGCCCCCCTGCCTCACCTGAGCACACCTGGGCACAGCCGCTCCCCCTGCCTCACCTGGGCATGAACTCCTTCCTTTACCTCAGCAGCTCCTGGGCTGCCCTGGGCCCCAGGGTCCCTGGGGCTGGTGCAGAGCTGCCCACAGAAACCTGCCCTTCACGAGGGGAAAGGGGAACATTGAGCGGCAAAGGGAATGTTGTAAAGTATTTTGTACACTGCAGGCAGAGGTATTTTAAAATGAAATAAATCGTATTTTGGGCTCCCTGTGGAAAGCCTGCAGGGTGTATAAACGAGTGCTGGGATGAGATGCTGTCTTCTGTGGCACATGAAAAAGGAATAAAAGAAGCTTCAGGAACTGAAGAAAGAAAACAGTGTGGTAAATTGTTGTTTGACCTGAAGAGTTTCCTAAGGTGAAGGCGAATGAAGCTCTCCAGAAGCCCACAGGTAGGTCACAAGCCAATTGAGGTAAAGTGTGAAATAGGCATTTTTGCAGCAGGTAAGGTGTCCTGTGGTGGGGAGTTGAGAGCAGCTCAATCTCCAAGCTCTGTGCTCACCCCACAAGCTCTGTGCTCACCCCACAAGCTCTGTGCTCACCTGTCCTTTCCAGCAGCTCTCCTGAGTGAGATGCAGCATGCCTTAGACCCTCTCTGTGTGTATATATGTATATATTTTCCCTCTCTCCGGGCAGGTGTTGTGGTGAGCACTCACAGGGTCCTTTCCAGCATTTCTCAGCCTGCTCCTGGCCTGGGCCCCTTGCTGGTACCAGCACACCCTGAGGTGCTGACATCTGAACCTCCTGATAACCAGCACCAACAGGTAGGAGCAGCTGGATGCAGGAGCAGCCTGTTCCCTTCCCACTCCCCCACGCCACAACAGCTCAGCACTAATTGGACTGACTGGGAATTTCCATTTGTGCTCCCGCACACTTTGGTTCCTCGTTAGGGATATATCATCCGTTTGGGTTAAATCAGCTGTTAGCAGAACAAAACATTCAGTTTCATGGAAATCAGTGGTATAAAATCCCAGATTTTGCAGAAAATGCATTAAGAGGCAGAGCTGGAAGGAATTCAGCTCCAGCTCTACCAGACAGCAACCAAGTCAGCTCCAGGCATATGCTGGAGCGATGGAGGAGAAGGTGCTAATGCAGCATGCTTCGTGTTGTGCTCCAAAATAAGAACAGCTCGGCATGGCAAGCAGGAAGGCACTCGTTTGCTGGCTGTGGGAGAAGGCATGGAACAGCGTGGCTGAGAAAAAATCTGCCTTGTTCTTTACTCATGCGTTTGGACCTTTTGCAGCTGAAGCACTGCAGCCAGAATGTGCAAACTGCTGCAGCCAGGGTGTGAGATCTCCATTCCCAGCAGGCTCAGAGGGCCATGCTGAGGGCAGGGATGAGCTGTCTGGACAGCACAGGCTGCCTGGTGCAGGGATTTGCCATCAGCCCTGCCGGGGCAGGGAGGCAGCTCGTGCCTGTAATCCATGTCAGCTACTGTCACAACCAGAGTCTGTTCAGCACCCACCCTTCCCAACAGCCATTGAAAAATGAGATGACACTCAGAACAAGGTTACAGGGATGAGTCAGGTGTCTGGGAAAATCCTGCCCTGGCAGGGAAGACTGAATAAATTGTAGTCTCAGACCAGATTATAAATCTGAGCTTGGAGCGTGTAGTAACAGATCAAGAGTACTGCAGGTGAAGAATGGGAAGGATGGATTCAGTACAGAGCACTTCTGCCTTCAGGTGTTTGCACCTTTGTGTTCATCCTTCAGCACGCACACTGGCACCTCAGGAATGTCCTGCCAGTCCAGCTGTCACCTCTCCATGCAGCCACGGATTCCCCAGGGGTGTCTCTCTGTCGTGTCAGAATTCTCGCTGAGGTCAGCGTGACCTGGGCAAGCGCAGCACATGTGGAACATCCTCTGGGCAGAGCACCATCCTCTGGGCAAAGCACCATCCTCTGGGCAGAGCATCATCCTCTGGGCAGATTCATCATCCTCTGGGCAGAGCATCATCCTCTGGGCAGATCAGCCTCCTCTGGGCTGAGCATCATCCTCCAGGCAGAGCACCATCCTCTGGGCAGATCTCATCCTCCAGGCAGATTCATCATCCCCTGGGCAGAGCACCATCCCCTGGGCAGATCTCATCCCCTGGGCAATCATCCTCCCTGCAGCTCAGCCTCCTGCCTCTCCCACTGCCCTGGCCATGCTGCCAGCACAGCAGCTCCCCAGGGCCCGCTCCCCTGTCCCTCAGCCTGGCTCCAGCACCAGCACACAACCCAGGAATCCTCCTTGCTCGGCAGCTGTGTGCTCCCAGAATGGCTGCTCAACCTTTTGCCGTGCAGCCTGGGTTTGCAGCGCTGCTCAGGTAACCAGGGAGCAGGCTGCAGCTCAGAGTGTGTTTGCTGATGCTATCGGCACGGCTTCGGCGTGGCTCAAAATTTGCTCAAGACAGGAAACTCCAGCTGCCACGGGAAGCTGCAGCGAGCCATGGCACTGAGAAGTCACTAGTGAAACTGCTCTGACAAAGGAGTAGAGAAACTAAAAGGTTTCTCCTCTCCTAATAGCATCTGTTTGCATATTTTATTACTTTTTTACACAATAATCCAAGTCCTTCATTAAAATAAATTCTGCTTTGGGTCATACAGCTGACTCTCAGAGGAGCAAGATGGCTTTTCCCTACGCTGGCGTGGTAGGCTTGATATCATTGCACTGCATTTGCCATGTGTCTGGCTCGTGGGTTGGGTGTTTGCTTTCCTGGGAATATGAAGAGTCAGGATTTGTTTTTCCAGTGCTCTCAAATCCTAGAGGGCACCACAGAACAGCTCTGCAAACCGGGCTTGCTGTACAACATGGATTTCATAGGTGTTACACTTCTTGTCTCCTTTTTTGCTTTCCTTTCACTTCACATCCATTTTGTATTAAAATTTAAAAGAATCTTAAAATACTGAATAAGCAGTTGTTACTGGATAAAACCCCTATCATACAAGAAGGAAAGGTATTGTATTTACAAAACTGAGGCTGTTGCTTTGACATGGTAGCTTAAGTTGCCCCAAAAGTGAAGCCAGGCCAGCGACTCCATCTGCAGCCACTTGCATATTCCCACAGGGGTACAATATGCAGCTGATTTCCCAATTAAGCTTTCCCAGCAAAGAAGTTTTATAATTTAAACAGACTGAAAAGTTTGAGGAATGAATACATATTCATGAAGGACTAATAACACTCTGTCTAGAACACAGCTTTGAGCTGAGAGCAGCTCTGACTGGCTCATGTCTCACCCACCATACTTAGCGAAAATGGGAATGAGGAAGAAATGGCTGAAACCAGCAGATTGTGTTTTGCCAAGACAATAAATAATAACCATATTCTGACTCAAGTGCCAAATGTATAGCGCTTAATTAGAGGTCAGTAGAGCATATTTCTGCTCAGCTGTTCCATTTACAGCAATTAACATGTTCGTGTCACTTAAACTGGGTTGCAGAGCACATTTCAAAGGGTTGAGTGAAAGCAGAATGAGGGAAGGGCTGTTCCACCTCTGGCAGCAGCTCGGGAGCAGCGCCCTTGGCACCCACCCGCTGGCAAGGAGAGGTCTCAGCCCTGGCGCAGCACCGCCCTGCCGCACGCTCTGAGGGCTGCGGGACCCTGTCCCACGGCTGCGGGAGCTGAGTGACCCTGCCCATGCCCGGGAGGGCTGAAGGGACCCTGCCACGGCCCGCGTTCCTGTCCCGCCCGCCCGGGCCGGGCGGTGACACCGCCACACACCGGCGGCCGTGCGGGGCTCCGCGCCCGCCGCCCCGCGTGTGCTGCTCCGCCGCCGCGGGAGCGCTCCGGGCGCGGCGTGGCGGGGGCCCCGGGGCAGGGCAGCGCCGGCCCCGTCCCCGTGCCCGCGGCGCGGCCCCGGTGAGGCGGGCGCGGCAGCACCGCCCGTGCGGGGGCGGCGCGGGGGGCGGGCGCGCCGGGGCCGAGCCGCGCCTCGTCCCGCCCGGCTCAGTCCGGCGGGGCCGCGCCGTGCCCGCCGAGGGGCCGCGCTCCGCGGCGCTGCCGCCGTCCGGGCCCGTCCCGCGGCCCCGGCCCTGCCCGGCCATGGGCGCCGGGGCAGCCGCGGCCGGGACGCCGCCCCCCGCGGGCGGGCGCTGCCGGCGGCGCGGAGCGGCGAGCGCGGGCTGAGACGACGACGACGACGACGAGGAGGAGGCAGGTGGGGCGGCCCCGGCGCTCCTGCAGCCGGGCTGGGGTGCGGCGGGGCCGGGCGGGCAGAGAGCGGGGCCGGGCGGGCAGAGGGAGCCGGACGGGGCGGCGGCGATCGCCGGGGGGCGCGGGTGGATCGGCCGCTCCCTGCCCCCGTTCGGCCCCGTTGCCGCCGCCCTGCCCGTGTCGCTGTCCCCGGCCCCGCTCCGGCCGGGCCAGCACGCGGTGGCGGCGGCGTGCGCGGCTCCTCGGAGCGGGGCGGGGAGCGCAGCGGGGCCCGGTGCCGCCGCTCGCAAACCTCCGAGCGAAAGCAGGGCAGGGCTCACCTTCCAGCTAGGTTTCCTTTGCTCTCCTCTTTTTTAGATGCGTTTCTGTGCCTGTAGAGACTTCGTTGCTTCGCCTCAGCCCTATGTGACTCTGGGGGAAGGATCATGACCGAAGTCCTTCTCTCTGCTGCTCTGAACGGAACTGAGCCCAACCTGCTGTCCAGCAGCGGCTGGTCTGCGGGAAACGTCACCACCAAGTGCTCCCTGACCAAAACCGGCTTCCAGTTCTATTACCTGCCCACCGTCTACATTCTGGTCTTCATCACGGGGTTTTTGGGCAACAGCGTGGCTATCTGGATGTTTGTCTTCCACATGAGGCCTTGGAGCGGCATCTCGGTTTACATGTTCAACTTGGCACTGGCCGATTTCTTGTATGTCTTGACTCTGCCCGCCCTCATCTTTTACTACTTCAACAAAACAGACTGGATCTTCGGAGATATCATGTGCAAGCTGCAGAGGTTCATCTTCCACGTGAACCTGTACGGCAGCATCCTGTTTCTGACCTGCATCAGCGTGCACAGGTACACGGGGGTGGTGCACCCCCTCAAGTCGCTGGGCAGGCTGAAGAAGAAGAACGCCGTGTACATCAGCAGCCTGGTCTGGGTCCTCGTGGTGGCCGCCATTTCTCCAATACTCTTCTACTCGGGAACAGGGATAAGGAAAAATAAAACCATAACGTGCTACGACACGACGGCTGACGATTACCTGAGAAGTTACTTCATTTATAGCATGTGCACCACCGTGCTGATGTTCTGCATCCCCTTCATAGTGATTCTTGGTTGCTATGGGCTCATCGTGAAAGCTTTGATTTACAAGGATTTGGACAATTCTCCTCTCAGGAGAAAATCCATTTACCTGGTCATCATTGTGTTGACGGTCTTTGCAGTGTCTTACCTTCCCTTCCACGTGATGAAGACCTTGAATCTAAGGGCCAGGGTGGATTTTCAAACCCCAGATATGTGTGCCTTCAACGATAAGGTTTATGCCACTTACCAAGTGACGAGGGGCCTGGCCAGCCTCAACAGCTGCGTTGACCCCATCCTTTACTTCCTGGCAGGCGACACCTTCCGAAGGAAGCTGTCCAGGGCCACCAGGAAATCATCCAGAAGGAGCGAGCACAACGTGCAGTCCAAAAGCGAGGAAATGACTCTCAATATTTTAACAGAGTATAAACAGAACGGAGATACCAGTTTGTGAACGAATGCAGATTTGGGAACGGTTCGAAAAAATCCTCCGCTTTGAGGCAGTAGGAGACTGTAGGGCTTACGAGTGTGTGAGGAAAAGCTACCAGTCTCAAATTCTTTTTTAGATAAAGCCTCATTTTGTGGTCTTAGGAAAAGCTTAACAAAGTCAGTGGAAGAATTTTAATGGAAAATAACGTGTTAAAATTCAGCTTTCCTTCAGTAGTTTCATTTATTTCTGACTTCTGTCAGATACAGTAAAATGAAATAAATCCCCTAAAGGAGGAGAGCAATCCAAGTGCATCTGGTTTAATGACTTAGTCTCCCACGTTTGAAAATGTTCTCAGTCAGCCTGTCTTTAAAAATAGGAAATAAAAATAAGAGCAGTATCTTGTCTTCTGAGGCTCAGTCACAGACCAGGCTCTCTGCTGACTCGCTGTTGTACGCAAGGATTTAAATCAAAGTCATGATGCAGTTACCATTTTCAGTTTTAGTATCTTTTTTCATCTACTTCTAGTGCTGATAATTACTTGATAGTTTGGTGGCATTTATGGTTCAGTCCTCTTTCAGTGCCGGTGTTTTACTCCAGGTAGGCTTTGCTGGTGTGTGCATGGTTGTGCTTTGGGATTGCGATGGTTGTTCGTGGCAGAGCTGCCCCCCGGGCTCCCCGGTGCCCCCCGGATGGGCACGGGAGCGTCCCCGGGCGCTGCCGGGCGCGCGGGCGCTGCCGGGCACGGGGAGCTGGGCACGGGGAGCTGGGCACGGGCACGGCTCCAGGCTCCGCTCGGTGCCCGGTGCCAGCTGCGGGGACGGGCACGGCACGGCCTGGCTGGCCAGGGAGCGCTGGCCATGCCATGCTGGCACCACGCTGGCACCGCAGCCGTGCCAAGCCCAGGTGGGCACGCTGGCAGCAGCCGGGCCTCGAGGCCAGCAGGAACACGTGCTCCTGCCATGGCTACCAGAAAGGTTCTGCTCCTGCAGCCTTTACACATAGGTGGTGTGCCAAGAACAGTGGGTATTAAAGTGGATAATATAAATGGATTATATATATAATATATATATATATATAACAGTATTGGGGGGAATTAATTTTTTTTTGTACTTTGACAAATAAATTACTGTATTAACAAGATGTTGCAATATACTACAGGCTAAATCCGGCCCTTTACTATAGATCTCCAAATGTGGGATAGTTCATCCAAAATTAGCCAAACTGCAACATTGTGTAACACAAGAGCTAGTGATCAGGCACGGATGAAATTCTACATGGGCAGTGTCACTCGTTTCTCATATTTTTAATAAATGTATTTGAAAATATTTTGTGCTAAAAGCGGTATCAAAGCATGCTCTGAATAACGAATTTAGTGTACAAAATTAAGTTTGATGTAATCCTAAGGGTGATTTTTAACAGATCTTTGTTCCTCTGGTCTGCATCATAAGAGTAAAATATTTATATTTTACTTACCAATTCCAGCGATTGGTTACAAATGAGAGCAGCTCTAGTTATTTTTTGACAACATTGTTAAGCAGCTTCTGTTCATATGTACGGCTTCCTCTGCAGAGTCCCTATTTATTGAACTTATTTATTAGAATGCTAAATGTAAAGTTTGTAAAGTGTGGTTCTCTGTGGTCATATTCAGAATTGGGCATTAATGGAAAATTGAAGAGCATGTTTCAATCACTGTAATACTGTGTCTTCTAACAGAACACCTTTATAATAAACTCAATTCCACCCTGACTATTCACTGCTGATATGTAACCTAGTGATAAATTAAACTACTGATTTATAGCCTAGAGGTAAATGAAACTCCAGCTTAGGAAGCCTCTTAAAGCAATGTGGAGAGCTCATTTAGCCCCACGAAAAATGTAGAGGTAGCGAAGAAATCTCAAGCAAGGGTCAATTGCTAATTAATCCTGACTGACAAAGCCTGTGGAACAGCACAGACTATTTATATACCACAGAAAGAGCCTGATTCACAATAAATGACTTCTCCTATTATGTGATTATTTGAGGCTTCATTCAGCTGAGGCACGTCTTGTTTGGAACGGCAGATGAATTACACGGAGAGGGAGCATAAAAATAGGATATTCTTTGAATCTGCTGCTCTGTGCTGAAAACCCTGTTCTTTTCCGAACATTGTGTGGTCAGTTCCCCGCGTTCATTGGGAAATACGGCGTTCCGGTAATTCCGGTTTGGGCAGAGGTCGCGGCTGGGCTCGGTGCGGCCCCGCGGTGTGCCCGGGCTGTGGCTGTGTGTGCCCTTGCTGCGGGCACGGAGGGGACACGGGGACAGCACCGTGTCCAGCCGGGCCCGGAGAGCCCCGCACAGTGCGGGCCGGCCGGGGCGAGCGGTGCGGTGCGGGTGGCCCTGCAGGTGCTGGCGCGGACACTGCATGGCACCAAGGTGCCTGGCACTGCCGAGCAGCCGTGCCACCAGCCGCCAGGTGAGTGGGCCAGTAACCGTGTCTTCCACGGTGACACCTCGCTCCATGCCCTGTGACACTCAGTGCTAGCCGAGGTGACACCGAGGTGATGCCTCACTCCATGCCCTGTGACACTCCGTGCTGGCTGAGGTGACACCTCACTCTGTGCCCTGTGACACCCCGCGCTGGCTGGGGCTGCAGCTGAGCCTCAGAGCCTCCCGCAGGGCTCCTGCTCCGTTTGCCAGCCGTGCTGTATTTGGCACGGGGCGCTCGGAGCCATTGCTAAATCCCACCAGGTCCCTGCCTGCTCCCACAGCTCCTTACCTGGAGCACACCAGAACCACACATTGGGTGACCCATGAGAGACCGCTGCTCAGCCAGGAGCTGGGCACCCAGCACAGCGAGGACCTGAGCCCTGGGGAGCTGCCAGTCTGTCCCTGAGCTGATCCTTGCTGGGGTGTATTGATGGAAGGCAACGAGCCCACCAGCTCCAGGGGCCAGGGGATCCCTGTAATTGTCCATCACCCTCAGGGGTGGGTGTGGTTGAAGAGGCCTTTCCCTGAGCCACTCACCTGGAGTTTCTAATCCGTCCAACATGTGAGGAAAATGCAACTGCAACTCCGGTCTTTGGGCTGGTAATTAATAATCAGTGACAATGACGGGTTGTGATTACTAGGAACAAGATCCAGCTCATTATCTCTCTACTTTGACCACCTAGAAGTTCCACCTTCCCTCATGCTGTGCAATCTTTGACTAACAAATGAGATTAAACCTGTTCTGATTTTGTGGTCATGCTTGTAACCTGTTTTCCCCCTGGGTATGTTTGGGAATCTTCTAACCACAAATCATTCTCTTAAGACACCACAAAGTTTGAAGTAAACAGTTATTTAGAGCTTAACATTTGGCAGACCCACGCCAACACCAATTCTCATTCACGGGCTGTACTTGCTTCCTGCAGCTCACGGGTTAATGTTTTTTCCTATTTATGCCCAGTAACTCTTTCATGTCTTTAACACAACTTGAGGTCAGCATGAGACCCGCAGTGAAGTGCTGTCGGTTTGTACATTTGCATGCATGGGTTTTTGTTTCAATCCAGTTCATATACCACAGAATGAATGAGCTCCTGGGCAGGGTACAGCAGCAGCTGGCCCTGCTCTGGGCATAGGGTGCCCTGGGTGTGCCCTCCTCCTCCTCCTCCTCTGGGTGAGGAAGGACTTGGGGCACTCCTGGGGGTGTCTGAGCCCGGCTGCACAGCCACAGCAATTTCAAATACTCTGGAGGCACAGAACTCATTACTTGGCATGTGGCTGTGAATTACTGTGTGTTCCAAGGGCGGATGTGAAAATGCCTATTTTTCTGGTGTGATGTGATTTTAATATTGTTAAATTCAATTTTTTTTGTGAACACAACTGAAACCTGACTGCAACATCTGCAGGGACAGTGCTACCTTTTATTTACACTCAGGTTATGCAGCTGCTTTAATTAAAGAGTAAAAAAATCCTCTTATTTGTCCATAATTTTAATGAGTGAAAATATATTTGGGTTTGAAGTTGCCACTATTTTTAGTGGCAGCAGAAGTGTGGCCCCAGCATTGCTGGCTGCACCAAGCAGCTCGTGTTGGAGCCGCCCCAGTAGCATTATGAAACACTCCTCCTGCCTTTTGTGTTGGTAATTCATGCTTCCAGGAGATTCTTCCGGCAGTGCTATGTCTTTAAAAATAGGTAATAAAAGGCTTGCAAAATATATGCAATTTAAAACCTTGAGAGGAAGCAGGCAGACCAAATGAGAATCGAAATAAGTGAATAAAGTGAATAAATGAGTGATGCTTAGCCTTCAAAGACAAAGGAGGCATTTGGAGATGGCTTTACACTGAGGGAAGGTAGATAGAGATCAGATATTGGAAGAAAGCTGTTCCCTGGAGGGTGGGCAGGCCCTGGCACAGGCTGGCTGCCCCTGGATCCCTGGCAGTGCCCAAGGCCAGGCTGGACACTGGGGCTGGAGCCCCTGGGACAGTGGGAGGTGTCCCTGCCGTGGCTGGGGTGCCCTGGATGGGATTTGGGGTCTGTTCCAGCCCAGACCATTCCATGGTTCTGTGGTGTTTGGGGTCAGCAGGTGGCACAAGCAAGGCTCCCCCCTGTGCAGTTCCAGAGGCAGCAGGCTCACTTGCTGCCCCATCCCCACCCACTCCAAGCCCTCTCCCATTCCCAGAATTCAGCCAGAGGTGAACGTGCTCCCAGCCCCTCTCCCTGTACAGATGCAAGCTCAATCTGTCCTGCAGGAGCTGCCTTCTCCCCTCTGGCAGTGGCTGTGTCTCAGCTTCCTTGCAGGATATCCAGGGACTGTCCTTCCCAAAGAGTTAACAGCTCAGACCCCACTCAAACGTGGAACCCCTAACACTGTTAGCTGTGCCTCCCCTGCCATGTGGGTGTTTCAGGGTTTTTGCTGGGCTGCATTTCCATGCCATTGTCTCGTCTGGCAGCTGCCCCAGCCTCACACCATGAGCGGTTTCCCTCTGTTCCCCCCTCCTCCTGTGGGTATGTGGCTGTGGGTATGTATTGGTACTTCACTGATTTCACCTGATTTGTCTTAAGATTTATTTACCTTTCTCTTAATTTTCTTCCTCTTCATTTGTCTTTGCCCTTCATGCAAATGGTTCAGCTACCCATTAAAATTATTCCATTAAAATTATATCTTCTGACCAGTAAAGGAATTCCATCCATCTACAAATCATGCTGTTCCATGCCTTTCCAAAATTCCCTTTCCATTCCCAAACCTGCTGGGAAGACCTTGTTTTCCCCCGGCACATAAACCTTTAAATGCTCCAGGTCAGGCAGTCCAGGGCCCTGCTCTGGTTGTGTTTGACACAGCAGATTCAGGCAGTGTGAACACCAGATTCAGTATCTCAGCTAACTGAATTTATCCCCAGTTCCACAAAATCACGGAATAATTTATGTAGGAAAAGGCCTCCCAGACCATCAATTCCAAAGGTTTCCTTAGCCCTGGCCCAAGTGGGCAAAGGCAGGTTGTGCCCTGGCAGAGGTGAGCCAGCGCACAGACCCGGGGGATATTTGTTTGTAAACTTTCATTTACAGCGTTGGGAAAGCAAAGGCCAGCCCGTGGCGAGAGGCAGGGGGTGGAAGACGTAAATAATTAAATAAATGTGGGTTTTCAGACAGTGCAGCTCGGGTTTCTGCTGGCAGCACCGGGCCTGGCTCCAACGGGAGCTGCCGGGAACGTGCTGGGATGGAGCCGAGCTGGGGCAGGGCTGGAGGGGCAGAGCCCAGAGACTGCTGGGGACACGTCCTGAGGGGGTACCAGAGCATCACAGGCTGGGGGGTTACCCAAATCTGAGGGGGTACCCAAAACCTGAGGGGGTACCCAGAGCATCACAGGCTGGGGGGGTTACACAAACCTGTGGGTTACCAAACCGAGGGTTACCCAAACCATAGACTGGGAGGTTACCAAACTGAGGGATACCCAACACACAGCTGGGTTACCAACTGAGGGTTACCAGTTAAGGTTACCCAAAACCATCACAGGCTGAGGGGGTTACACAATGGGTTACCCAAATCATTGCAGGCTGGGGTTCCAATTGAGGGGTTACCCAAACCTGTGGGTTTACCCAAACCATCACAGGCAGCGAGGCAGGAGCGCTGCCCAGCCCGTTCTGGCATCCCCATGGGGCTGGAGATGCTCAGGGTGAGGCAGGAGAGCCCTGGCATGGCTCAGAGGGGCTGGGCTGTGTCCGTGGCACCCACAGGAACACCCGGGGCTGCTGGGCTCTGTGGCATCTCGCTGTGGATGGCACCAGCAAGATGCCACACTGTCCTCACCGAGAGCAGAGTGAGTGCTGGCTGTGTTTGTGTCCCCAGGGGCACACAGCCCACACAGTGCTCCCTGGGGAATGGGGGCACCCATGGCCTGCCACAGCCACTGGCACGATGTCCTGCAGCCCCAGGGCAAGCTGGCTATCCCAAAGGAGAACCAGGCAGAGGCTCCCACCAGCAAACCCATTCCCAGGGTCCCGAGTGGCTGCTGCCTGCCCGTGGGAGCATCCTTGCATCCCTGAGTGATCATCAGGAAATCTGCTCATTTAAAGTGCTGGAAACACCACTCACCCTTCCTGGCATTCCCCTACAGCCAGGGAACAGCAGAGCTGTTTGTGTTAATAATTCATAGGAGACTTCTCCCTTTGGTTTATGGCTCTTCCACGCAGCAGCACCAGGATCTGCCCCACACCCTCCTCCCTGAGCTGGGGCCATGGCCTGGGTCACACTGAGACCTTCAACCCCTGCTGCTCCAGGGGCCTTCCCCTGCAGCTGAGAGCCCCACCTGGCTGGATTCTTAACCAAAACCAGTCCTAACTCTGATGCAGAGGGTGGTAAACCCTGGCACAGGCTCCTCAGGAGCTGTGGCTGCCCCTGCCCTGGCAGTGCCCACAGCCAGGCTGGCTCCTGGTGGGTGGCAGGCTGTGCCCCGAGCTGTGCTGGCATTCAGGCACGGGCTGACAGAGATTTCCCTGGAGGAGCCAGGCTGCTGGGTCACAAATGCACTTCCTTCCACTGAGAATAATGGCCTTTTGTGGGAGCTGATTTTTGTCCAAGACAGGGACTGAGAAGTGACCCAGCCGTGGAGCCGGGGCTGGCTCAGCGCTGGGACAGGGTCAGGGGCTGGGCCAGGCAGAGCTGGGGAGGGGCTGTGCAGGGGCACCAGCCTTGGTACCACCCAAACAGACCCCAGGGACTGGCAGAGCAGGGGAAGGGATGCCCTGCACGCAGCCAAGCATCCCAAATGCCCATGCCAGGGGCTCGGGGCACAGCCTTGGGACCAACGGATGAGGATTTGCTCACTCGGCCTCTCTGGGACCCAGCTGGGAGGAGCTCTTAGGGAATATAACACAGTTTTAATACCAAATATTATGTTATTGCTAATTTCAGAATTAAAGAGTACTTTTAAGACTCCACAGAAGTTAAATTCTTAGCAGACTATTGAGTTTTATGATCTTCAGTAACACCATCAGAGTAGTTCAGTCATACATTGAAGATAATAAACCTTTGCATTGTTGGGGGCAAATTATTTGTTTGTTTGGTATTACTGGCCCATCACTGTCCCCATCCCTACGGTGGGCTCAGCACAGGGCCCCAGGACCCAGGTGGGTGCAGCAGGGTGGGTTTCCCCTCTCCCTGCTCCCCTGGCTGCAATTGGGCCAGTCCAGGAGGACAAATGGCCCTGCAGGGGCTTGTGGCAGCTTCCAGCACAGGGACAGCAGCCAGGCAGAGGGAAGCAGGTCCCGGGTGCTGCCCTGGCACTGCAGCTCTCCTCCTCCTCCTCAGCAATGTGTCAGGACACGTTTGGCACCAATAAAAAGTTGTTGTTTAACATTCTTGTGTATTTGTGAGCGGTGGCAGTGATGCTTCCTGTAAAACAGAGCTGCGAGCGTGGCAAAGCTGTTTGATGTTACAGCCTTATTTAAACAGCATTTAGATAGTAAAAGCAGTCATTCCTCTCATCCCCACATACCAGCTACCCATTAAAATTCCTTCTCATGCTCCTGCACAAAGACTAATTTTGGCAGAAGGCTGACTTGCCCTAGATTTTTAAAAGACTACTTGTTTTAAAACAAAGTCCTTTGGGGAAGGGAGGGAGCTGGGAGATTCGCTTCCTCCCCCTGCCCTCCCAGCCTCATCACCTTGGCCAATCCCCATCCCGTCACCTCTGGTCACCCCATCCCATCACCGCCTCCTTGGTCACCTCCTGCCCTGGAAGGTGCAGCACCCTCCTCCTCCTCTTCTTCCTCCTCCTCTCCCATGGAGGGGCTCCTGGCCCCTCGGAGGGTGATGGAGGGGAGCTTTGAGCATGGAGCAGGAGGAGCCAAGGGAAGATTGAAAATCTGTCATTCACCTTGACATTGACACACTAAAAATAAAGTTAAACACTTTTAAAAACAAATTATTCCAATATTCAGGTATTACTTGAGGGACTCGGTTCAGAATAAAACTCTGGGTTTTCAAGGCATCTCTCGCTACCATCAGAACAGCTTTTCACCAAGATATTCCTTTGTTCCTGGGTTGTTTCCTCTCCTTCAGACTCTGGGCAAAGTGTCACTCGATTGGGACAAGTGAGAACAGCCAAAATTCAGAAGACCCCTGCCCACAGGTGTCCTGTAGAACGCAGAGAGAGCAGGTCCAGAGAGACCCACAGAGGCAAACCCACAGCCAGAGCCTGGCGGGGAGCAGATGGAGGAGCTGACTTGTCTCTTTGGCTGTGATTCAAGGAAAATGTTTTCTCCCCTTCCCTTGCTGCATGGGGATAAATCTGCAAAGGAAAACACTTCTCGGTGCAGCGTGCTGGCAGGGCTGGTGCCGCACCAGCGGCTCCAGCACTGCCACAGCCCTGGGGCACGTTCCTCACTGAGGGCTCTGGCAGCTGCTCTGGCTGCGGGGCCACCAGCAGGCTGCTCAGGCTGAGAGGTCAAACACCAGTGAGTCCCAGTGAGTCCCAGTGAGCCCCATTCCCCAGGGAATGCTCATAAGCAGCTGCCCTTGGTGTGTGCACAGAAGGAAGCAGAGCTGAATTTTTGGCTGGATTTAGCAGCTCTCTGTATCTTGCCAGGCCATGGTGCCATCAAGGAATGGCTGCACAGAGGGATGCTGCCTCTAGAACCCCGTGGGGCTCCTGGGTGCCCTGCCCAGAGCAGGGATGGAGCTGGGCACTGACAGCACCTCCCGCTCAGCTGCCAGCTGCAGTTCAGCCCCTGTCCCACAGCTGGGAGCAGCCAGGGACAGGGGACAGGGCAGGGCAGGGCAGGGCTGTGCCCTCACCACCACGGCTGCTGCCACCACCACAGAGGCTCCAGCACAGCCCCCAGCCCTCGCCACCGGCTCTGGCCACCGGCTCTGCTCATTAAATCTCTCCTGTAAGTGATACTGGGAGGGATGAGTCAGCCCTAAGTATAGCCACCTGCACCCAGAATAGAGCCAGGCCCTGCAGCACTCAGCACTCGGTGCAGGTCAGCAGGAGTGTCTCCCAAGCCACTGAGAGCTGGGGCTGTGACACTGCTGGCACCACAGGTGAGCCTGCCTTTTCACCTGCTTTACCCTCAGCCCAGGGTGGGATTCCTTAGAAAACCCTCTGACATGAATCCCCTCCATAGAAGGTACAGAAACATGAATTTCAGTCGTTTCTTTTCTTGATCAATTCACACTGACCAGAGCTCATGAGCAGGATCAACTTACACCACATCTAAAAATACACCATCAGCCACACACAGATGGATCTAAGGGATGCGTGTGTGTGTGACTATGTGCACATGTCCCTAAAGCTCTAAGATACACAGATTCCTGATACTTTCCCGTAAAAGACGGCAGGCAGAAAACACCATGCCCTGGCCGAGCACAAATGGGGCCTTTGTCCCTTGCCATGAGGACCCTGTACCCACAGGGCTCAGGAGCAGATCCAGAAGCATCAGAGAGCTCCCACTGGAGGGAAACCTCCAGAAGGAAGAGGAGCCAGAGCCACTCTGCCCCCTTGTCCTCGTCAGCATCCGACACCAAGAGTTGAGGGGTTGCATCCTGGGCTTTGCTCTGCCTCTTTGGCCAAATTGTTTAAAATAGCAAACAGAAGAATTTGCCTCTCAGATAAGATGAACTGCAGCTAACTCATGACAGGATGTGCACAGCAAAGCTCAGGAGCAATCTGCATGCTGTGAAACGCAGCCCCAGCACCGGCCCTGCCAGCTGCAGCACTGAGCCAGGCTGCACACCGTGCTGAGGCTGGCCCCAGCACCACCCCCGGGCACAGACTGGGCATCTGCAGCTGCACAGGGTGCAGGGCACGAGCAGAGCTGCCCAGAGGAGCCTTGCTGGCCATGGAGGTGCCCAGGGGGATTTTGGAGCAGGGTGCTTCCAACAGCAGCCCCAGGTGGGAGGCTGGCTGCAGCCCCAGCTCTGCATTCCCCGGGCTGGGCAGGTGTGTCCCAGAGCCACCATGGGAACAGGGACACCCAGCCTGGGGCTCCTCCAGAGGATCCTGCTCCCCTTTCCCAGTACCATTGGCAGGGTAGAAACATCCACATGGAGTCACTGCAAATGAGTCATGTTTCAGTGCCATCTAATTGTTAGATAGTGTACATGATATTTGCCAGCTCGTGCTGTGAGCAGTTCCTTTACATAACCCCTGAGAGCTGTGTCAGGCTCAGTGGTTTACGAGGTCTCTGCTTTGAATGGATTTAAGTGTGGTGCTCATTTTCATCATCCCCAAAGCTGCAGGGCTGCTCACCTGCTGTATCCAGTTGAATGAGGCGCCCTTTGGGGCAGGTGGCAGTGACACCTCTGAGAGGGCATGAGGCTCTGGCACTGCCATTTCCCTCTGCAGATGCCCTGAGCCTGGCTGGGCACTCCCTGCCTCCCCAAGGGTCACCACAGCCACCACAGGTGTTTCAATCCCTCTGCTCATTGTTGGATCTGAGCCTCGGTGCCTTCAGGATCTGCTTCTCCCCCAGCTGCCCCTGGGCTCAGGGGATGGTGCCATAGGGCAGAAGAGTGGCAAGGAGTGCTGGGGTACCCCAAACCATGTGGGAAGTGTGGAGCACAAAGCACTGAGTCAGAAGCACTCACTCCATCAGCTCTCTGTGAAAGCCACTTAACTGGGACATAAACTTTCCCTGACAAATCTAATACACATCTCCTGGTGCCAAGTGACCATTACAGGAGCACGATCCAAACCCACATTAGCCCATCCTGCCGTGTGGGTGCCAGGGATGCCAGCCCAGCCTGTGTGAGCTGCAGCTGCTCCAGATCAGCTGCAGGAGCTCCTGGTGGGCACAGCAGGTCCATCCTGTGGGAACAGGGACTCTCCTCATGACCAGCAGCCCCGGGGTGATGCCATAGGCCAGATGTGGGCAGGCAGACGTGCCATGGTCCCAGACCAGCACAGCTCCTGGCTCTCCTGTGCCTGCAGCATGAGCAGTGATGCTCGGGATGGCTCCTGCCACTGCGTGAGGTGAAAGAAGCTGTGACAAAGCCCTGCACAGCCTCTGCAACAGGAGCAGAGGGAGCCCAGGAGCAAAGGGAGCCCAGGGGAGCCCAGGGGAGCCCAGGAGCCACGGGGAGCTGCCGGCTCGCCCCGGGCGCTGGCAGAGCGCGCTCCGTGCCCGCTCCCAGCCCCGGGCACTGCCTGCCGTGCCCTCACTGCTGCCGGGAGCCCGCAGCGATCCCAGCCGGGGCCAGGAGCGGCCGAGGAGCGTTCCCAGGCGGCAGCCAAGGAGGGGCAGCGCTCCCAGCCCCGGCAGCGCAGCGGGAACCCGCGGCCGCCCCCTCTGCAGCTCCCGGTTCGCAGCTCCATCCAAACCCTTTCCCAAGCCCTGCTGGGGTCACCGCTCCAGGGCTGTGTTTAGCCGCCGCTCCCTCTGCGAACCGCCTGGCTTAAGGGATGTCAGGCTTCACGGGTAGTTCACAGGCTGGCTGAACCCTCTGGCACGGTCGCTCGTTCAGAAGGCCCAGCAGAGGTGGCAGGAGCTGGCACCACACCTGTGCCACACTCGGGACGGGCAGGGCTCCCTGTGGGACACTGGGGACACTCGGGACAGGCACGGCTCCCTCTGCTCCCTGCGGGACACTCGGGACAGGCAGGGCTCCCTGTGTGACACTGGGGACACTCGAGACGGGCAGGGCTCCCTGTGGGACACTGGGGACACTCGGAAGGCAGGGTCCTGTGGACCCTGGGACACTCGGGCAGGCCCGGGCTCCCTGTGGGACACTGGGGACACTCGGGACAGGCAGGGCTCCCTGTGTGACACTGGGGACACTCGGGACAGGCAGGGCTCCCTGTGGGACCCTGGGGACACTCGGGACGGGCAGGGCTCCCTGTGGGACACTGGGGACACTGGGGACAGGCACGGCTCCCTCTGCTCCCTGCGGGACACTCGGGACGGGCAGGGCTCCCTGTGTGACACTGGGGACACTCGGGACGGGCAGGGCTCCTTGTGACACTGGACCACTCGGACAGGCAGGCTCCCGTGGGACCCTGGACCCTCGGGACGGGCAGGCACCCTGGACACTGGGGACACTCGGGACGGAGGGCTCCTGTGGACCCTGGGCACTCGGCGGGCAGGCTCGTGACACGGGACACGGACAGACGGTCTCTGCTCCCTGGGGACACTGGGCGCAGGTCCCTTGGGACACTGGGACACTCGGCGGCAGGTCCCGCCACTCCGGGCTCCCTGCCCGGCACGCGCCCTCCGCCGCCCGGCATCACCCTGCACACAGAGCCAGAAACACAGCGGGGGCTGCCCTGGCAAACACAAAACGCTGCTGTCCGATGGTCCCGGCCACTGGCTCTGAGGCTCGAGTTGGAAAGGGTGTAAATATTGATAGAAGTGTGAACCTCCTTTTCAAAGCCACTTAAAAGACTTTTAAAAAAATTAACAGCCCAAACACCAAACAAGCCCTAAAGGTGTTTCTTTAGCAGGAACTTGACAGAAGCAGAGCTGATGAAGTGCAGTCCACTGTCTTTCCACCTAATTAATCAGAAACAGGACACCGCAGGAAATTATCATACTACTTCAGTTCAGTAAAAAGCTTTTCAATAAAAAGATTAAACATGTCTCTAATGTGTGAAGATATGAGCAGGTTATAATTACTATTGACCTCACCTCATCAGCAGTATTTAATTGATGTCAAGGTCTTTATCTGCCTGTGCAAGTTAATCAGCATCCCTGGGCCTCCAAAGACTGCATTTATAACCTCCTGAGGAAGCAGGAACCTTGCTGGGGTTACTTCTCTCTTGTTTTTCTCTCCCTTCCACGTCTCTGAACTGCTGCACCTCCGCTCTGCTGGGGCACTCACTGCCTGTGGCTGAAATCCATCTCTGAAATTGCTGCTCCTGCCCCTCACCCTTCCCAGACACCTGCAGCAGGATCCCTTTTCTGGAGATGTGATTTCACCCTTTGGGAGAGGGCTGGGGGGTCTGGCCTGAGCCCTGCTGCCCCAGCCCTGCACAGCAGCCAGGGCTGTCAGCACCTCGTGCTTTCCTGCACATTTCCACACATTTCCAGGGTTATAAATTCCCCAGGAGCCAGGAATGCACATGGAAGGGCTGCAGCAGCACGGCAGGGAGGGGGTGGGTGTGCTCCATTGCAATACCCATATTTATCTGCAGCTTTATTTGGGTAACAGGGAGGTTTTTCCCCTGCTGGCCACCAAGGAGCTGCTGCAGTGGCCAGGCTGCAGCTGAAGGACAGGATCCACGCTGAGATCCGGCTGGGAGCACACAGAGGCTCCTCTCCAGACTTTGAGGAGGAATTATTGTGGGCAAACTTTCCTTAAACAAAACACATTAATTGTTTATACCAGAATCAAACAGTCCAGGGCCAGGACACATCCCCTCTTGCCCTGATGTGCCTTTGCCACAAAAGCTGTTCTGGAGAAGCCCCAGAGGCAGCAGTGAAACATTTCCCTGGCTGAGAGCAGGGAGCTCAGCTCTGATGGGCCCCCCAGCACTGGGGGGACACCCCAGGACGTTGGATGCTACTTTGGGGTCCCCATGTCCATCCAGGTGCACTGAGCCCCACCCAGGGAATGTCTGGGAAGGACACTGTGTCCCTCCCTCCCCTCCCAGTGCCGACACACAGCTTTGGAGACAGCACCCTGCGGTAATTCCACAGTGAGGTCAGCATTCCGAGGTTTCCTGAAATTACAAAGCAACTTCTCCATGGTGTCTTTCACGGTGTTAAGCTGATTAGTACCATTTAAAAAGAAAAAAAAGTAGCTTAATTTTATATCTCAGCAAAGCTTCTTTGACAAATGCACTGAGGATAAGAATCCCTCTTCCCACGGGAGCTGAAACCGTTAGGGGAGATTTGCTGCTAGAGCCAGTTCTCTACAACCACTGTGTGTTCTGCACTTGTTATTTATAAAATCTCAGGAAAATATGTCAGAGCTGGAAGGAGCTGAAGCAAGGAGACGTCAAGGTAGTTCTGTGTCACCTTCATGGACACAAACCCACTGCTGGCTTAGGCAAGTGCCACTAGCACAGCTGAAGGGTTTGTTTCTCTCCTGCTTAGAAACCTCCTGGGTTTTGCTGGGCTCCAGCTGAACTCCATGAGAAGCAGCAGCTCTGCCAGGAAAACTCGTGGGCTGGAATCAAACCTGGGTGCTGGATTTCATATGCCATGAGGAGCCCCTGCACGGCCTGGGATGGGATGGGATGGGATGGGATGGGATGGGATGGGATGGGATGGGATGGGATGCAATGGGATGGGATGGGATGGGATGGGATGGGATGGGATGGGATGGGATGGGATGGGATGGGATGGGATGGGATGGGATGGGATGGGATGGGATGCAATGGGATGGGATGCAATGGGATGGGCACAGTGCTGGCAGCTCCCAGCCATTGGCACCCTGACCTCTGCTCTCCGGGCACTCAGGCTGGCAGAGCCAGCACACAAAGGCTGCCAGCTGGGGGCTGGCAGGGGCTGAGGGTGCCAGGTCCTGTGGCAGCAGGGGAAGGAGCCCTGGGGAGTGGGGGGCACACGAGGCAGGGGAAGGGGCTCAGGGAACAGCGCCTGTGTGCAGGCACAGACCCTGCACCGTGCACAGCAGCACGAGCACCCCCAAAGCAGGTGGGTGGAACCCTGAGGAAGGAGTCGTGATGTTTGGGAAGTGCAGATTAGAGCTGCAGCAGCACACTCAGCAAACAGGCATCCCATGGGAAAGGAAATGCACCGGGATGGAGCAGGGCAAATGTCACATTCCCCAAGAACCCACAGGGTGAGGGACAGGCCCTGGTACCATGGGCTGCTCACGTGTGGCAGTAACAAGGAGTCACACTAAAATCATGAGGTGTTCTATTTTTGGAGAGATGATGTATTGCTCCTCCTGATCTCAACAATTTCCTAATCCCACTGAAAGAACGATGGTCTCGTGATGTGAGCTCCTAAACAATGTCTCACAAATCAATTTACAAACACACGACAAGGCATGGTTTCGTGTGGAGGGTTTTACTCCTGTGGGAATGGTGATGCATCCCTCGGCTTCCAGTGCCTCAGGTACTGCGAGTGCCTCAGTGCTGCCTCTGCCCTCCACTCACAGATGCTTGGCAACAGCTGGGCTTGCTGTTTCTGATGGGCCCGTGCCTCCAAAGCTGCTCTGTCTTGTGCAGGGAGGGAGCTGTGGGAACCACGGTTTGTGTTGCAAGTGCCACTTGCACTCATTCCCCTGGGAACCTCAGGAGCAGCCCAGGAGCTGTTGGGCAGTTCAAGGCAGCATCATCTCCTTCAAAGTGTGGGCAGAGAATGACATCTGTCACTGTTCCATGGAGCTGGTCTCACCCTGACTCGGATTTTCACTGCACAGAGTGGGGTGTTCCCTTCCCCTGGCCTCTGCAGCCAAATGTCCCATGGGTATGATGGCACTGGGGACCTGGGTGAGTCGCCAGGGTGAACCCCCTCAGCCAAATGGGGTGGCTCAGGGAGGGGTGTGAAAGCCCCTGTTAAACATTCCAAACAGAGGTAATTGCTGTGAAACCTGCTTTAGAGATTCAGCTCCTTTATGGGAAGCACAACCACGAGCAAAGCCTGCGAAGGAGCTCTGGCTGCCTCCCCTCCTGAGCAGCCATCATGGAGCCTGCCAGGGTGGCACTGCAGGGCTCTGAGGGACAGGGTGGCACTGCAGGGCTGCCCCAGGGACAGGGGCTCTGAGGGACGGGCACAGCTGAGGTGAGTCTGTCCCTGGCACAGGCTGCCCATGTGCCATGCTGCAGGGGAGCCAGGCCTGGCTCCGTGGGTGGCACCCAGTCCGTGTGAGGCAGAGCCCGGTCAGAGCAGCACTGGGATGGGTATCCAGTATCTACAAGGAACCAGAAGGGGATGAATGAAAATCATGATTTACACAGAAATAAAGATTACTGCTGATAATTTCCTGCAAGGCAGCCTCTCTGTTCCCTGCATCCCCCCGAAGGAGGGCCCGGAGCCGCCGCCATCTCCATGGTGACAGCGCGGCGCAGCTCCGCGGGGCTCGGGGGCACCGGGAGCCGGCCGGACCCGAAAGGGGCCCGGGGCAGGATGGGGCTCCGTTCCCGAGGCTGCCGTGCCCATCCCAGCCCCAGCGCCCCGCCAGCCCCAGTGCCACCAGATGTGCCAGGGCAGAGGCGGCTCCGGCCTTGGTGGTGGCACCGGGCCGTGGTGGTGGGCACCACACTGACCCTGCTCTGCCCACGGGGGCTGAGCACGGCCAGGCCCCTCCTGGGCACCCAGAGCCGTTCATGAGCTGCAGCCTCATCTCTACCTATTTTTAAGTCGGTGATATTGTCTCTGCACCGGCTAAATATAAAAGTCTTGTACCGTGTGGTGAGTAACGTTTGGCGAGGAGCCACGGCGAGGCAGCAGCGGCCGGCTCCGAGGGCTGCACACGCGGGGTGGGGGGAAAAAAACCCCCCGGCACCCAAAGGGCTGCTGGTCACATCCTGCACAGGCAGGAGAGAGCCAGGGATGTGCCCGGGGCCGCGGGGATGGGGCAGGACAGCTCCCGAAGGTCATCCCTGCGGATGGGAGGACACTCGGAGGATCCATGCGGGATGGGGCAGACAGTCGGTGATCTGCGGAGGGCAGGACAGCTTCGAGATCCTGTGGGGATGGGGCAGGACAGCTCCCGATGGATCCCTGTGGGGATGGGGCAGGACAGCTCCGGAGGGATCCCGTGGATGGGCGGACAGTCCGTGGATCCCGCGGGGATGGGGCAGGACAGCTCCGATGGATCCTGGGAGGGCAGACAGTCCCGATGGATCCCTGTGGGATGGGGCAGGACAGCTCCCGAGGATCTGCGGGATGGGCAGAACTCCCGATGACCCTGCGGGGATGGGGCAGGACAGCTCCGGAGGGATCCCCGGGAGCTGCGGGATCCCGGTGGCTCTGCGGGACCCCGGGCACTGCCAAGCTGTTGGCTCAGCGCTGTGCTGGCAGCTGCCGCATCCCCACGGCTCTGCTGCCCCTCACCGGCCCCGCTCCCAGTCCTTCCCAGTATCCCACCAAACGCCTTCCTTCCCATCTGCCCTCCATGCAGCCAGGACAGCCCGGGGGGCTGGACGGAGCCCGTGGGGGTCTCTCCGGGCCAGGACAGCGGGCACAGTGCCCACGGCTGTGGATCCAGGGCGGAGCGGAGCGGTGTCCCCGGTGTCACCCCAGTCGAGCGGGGTCAGTGACTGCTGCCGGCATTCAGCCCATGGCAGCATCCCCGGGCGGTAAAACACGCAGAGAACGCTCTGCTCTGGCCGGCGCCCTGCCATTTACAGTGAAATCCTCAGCGGGAAGGGATTAAATGCTATGGGCTTGTGGGACTGGGAAAGAATCCCCAGTTCTTGGAGTTCCAGGTTTCGTTTTTTAGAGACCCGGTGCCTCCCCGGTGTCCCCCAGTCCGCAGCGGGGTCAGTGCTCCGCTGCCGGCCCAGCCCATGGCAGCTTCCCCGGGACGGAACGGTAACGAGATGGAGACGGATGCCATGGAACGGGCCTCGAACGAGCACGGGGAATGCTCTGGGGAGAGGATTCATGGGCCTACGCTGGGGACTGGGACAGCCCAGTCAGCGGGTCCGGTCAGAGCCATCTGTCCCTGCCATCCCCACCTGTGCTGCCTGAGCCCCCACCGCGAGGTATCAAAGGTCCAGCGATCCGGCCTGGCCCCACGCCCGCCCCCTCCCCTCCCCCCGGAGAGCGGAAAGGGACTGGGGACAGGGATGGAGGGTACATGGACACGGGTCCCCACTGCTCGGGGAGGAGGGGGGAATTACTGGGTGTTCCTCGGGGCAGATGGCAGCCCTGGCCAGTGCCGGCGCGTGGCTCCTGATCCCTGGCATCCCCACCAGTGCTGGAGCACCGGACGGAGGTATCATGAGCAGGGTGGGAGACCCTTTAGCCTTTAAGGCCCCCCACACAGAGCCAGTACTGGCAGTGACAGGAACCGTTGGATTCAAGCAATGGTCGACTTGACTGGGAATTACTCTGAGGATGGAGCCTGGTTCAATGGAGGCTGTGCTCCCCTCCTCGCCCAAGGATGTGATCAGTCACACCTTGCAAAGATGGAGCTGGAGGGTGACAAGGCCCTGCCCAGCCAGTTGGGGCTGTTCAGGGGTATCTTGTTATCTCCCGTCAACTGATGTGCTGCATGGAGGCACTTGCCCGATTGCATCCATCTTTCACAATGGAGCGGGCTGCACCGCCCTTCGGTTTCATCTCTCAGACTACTTGCACTCCCTCTGCTGGGCTAGTCCAGCTGGGCTGCACTTCTGCTTGCTGTAGACTCTGAGGTTACACCCAAGGAATCCAAACCCAAAGAAATCACTGAAGGTTTCCAGTCTGACCTTCCCCACACCATGAACTGCAGCACCTCTCCAGTGCATCCCTGCCCTCCTGCAGCAGCTCCTACAGGGAAAACCCTCTGTGTCACAAACCCAGGAGGGGCAGGAGGCTCCTTCCAGTGCTCAGGAAACTGTTCCGTGCTGGGTTATCCTGGCTGGTCAAATCTGTGCCACGCTGGAGCTCCAGCCTGCTGTCCAGCCTAACTCACACCTGTCTGCCAGTTCGGGCAGACCTGGAGGCTCTCATGTTCTCCTTGAAGGTGTAAGCTGTAATCCAATTTCTGTAATGATCTTTCTGTTAAACCCAGCAGGTTAAGCTCCTTAGTGCAGGATGTTGGATGTTGTTTAAAACCGGACCCTCATTTTTGATTCCCTGACTATCAGTTCTGAGTGAGGAGCAACAGCTTGTTTGTGGGGTCTTGTTCTTTTCATTTTTAAATAGAACTGAATCTAAAACCCATTCCAGACTCAAATTAAAGGCAGAGATTTTATAACACAAACAAAAATACACTCACGGCATTGCTGTGCTAAAAATGCTGAGAGGCTGCACGTAGGCTGTTAGTGCTGCCCTGCCAGGGAGCAGCCACCCTCACACTGAGGGTCCACCCACAGGGACCAGGAGCTGGACCTGCTGGTCCCCTGGGTCCCTTCCAGCCCAGGATGCTCCCTGGATCCCTGGATCTGACACAGCTCTTTGTGCTCAGCAGCAGCACAGGGGAATGGAATCAATTAGTGCCACCATAGGTGGCTCTGGAACCTTTCTGCCTTTGGAGGGAATAATCTGCATTTATTCCTTGCTTAAGACAGTAATGCTGCCTCTGGCTGGCTTTCCAGTGATTATTTTTCCGCTTGGTTCTGTGCTAATGCACAAAGCTCTGGCTCCTCGGAGCAGGCAGAACCCAGCCCACCCATTTATCTCTCCTGCAGCAGCCAAATGGCATTTGCTGTCTCGAGCAGGAAATGAGCAATTAAAAGGCAACAGGAGGTTATTTTTTTATTTCCCTCTCTCCCCTCCAGAATAATAAACATCTCCAAGTGAATGTGCCGTGTGCACGGATTACTTGGACAATTTGATGCGAGGGAAATTGTTCTTAAATAGGATGGCAATAAATGTGTCTGTTACAATTTGGAAAATCCCATTAGTTTTTCAAAATAATTGGCTTTATATCTCTTACAGAGCACAGGGTAAGCAAAAACCTTTCAAACTAATCAATAAGAAGCAAAATAAATTAATTTTCCCAGACTGCCTCAACACGAAGGGACGCAGCAGTGCAAATGCTTGCAGTGCGTGGCTCAGGCTGCAGCTAACACTGTTCCTGCAGTGCTCCCCACATTCACTGCAGCTGTTCAAGCTTCCGTCAAAAGCTTAGCTGAAAACACTGAGCTTCTCTGGCTTGCAAAGGGCAGTGGCACAATGGTGGCCCGTGCAATAAAATGTCACGGTCTTGGCAGCAGCTCTGCAGGGCAGGGGCTGGATCTGGGAAGCAGACTCCAAGAGGAAAGGCAGAGCCCAAGTCACAGCTCTGTGCAGGGTGTTATCTCCTGGCACACGCCTTGGGCTGCTGGGATCCTGCTGCAGGGGCTGCTTCTGCTGCCACTGCTGCCAACAGTAGGGTCTCTGTGCCCAGGGAGGGCCCTGGCCCTGCTGCCACAGGGCACCCAGGGCAGGGACATCCAGGGCAGGGACATCCCACAGAGCATCCAGGGCAGGGCTGTCCCCAGGGACATCCAGGGCAGGACCCCGTGAGCCCAGCACTCCCTGGGCAGGCACTGAGGGACCCTGTGAGCTCAGATCCCCCCTGGGCAGGCACTGAGGGACCCTGGCAGCCCAGCACTCCCTGGGCAGGCACAGGGCTGGCTGCAGGAGAGAGCCCCACTCTGCAGAGTTGTGCATGGACTCTGGGGTCTGGCACAGCTGCAGGGCAGGAGGGCAGCGGCCACAGGCCATGCCATGCCAGGCTGAGCCGTGCCAGGCTGTGCCGTGCCAGGCTGTGCTGTGCCATGCTCTGCCTTGGGCTGTCCTCCCCAGGTTCCCAAAGACGGGCAGGGGAGCAGCCTTTCCCAGGCAGGGGCTGGGGCTCTGGCACAGGTTGCCCAGGGAAGCTGTGGCTGCCCCATCCCTGCCCCTGGAATACATTAACATAAGCATTAACAAAAAGGAGATTCATCATATCTAATAGATCATTGTTAAAAACTATATGAATAAAATTACAACTTTTCACAGAGCAAGTTACTCTGGCACAATACTGAAATGTCAGCTCAAGCATTAATTAATAGATACTCATGGTATCTAACCCATCAAGCTGCTTTTCAGCTGGGTTCCAGACAGCAGCTCTGTTGTTTCAGTTTCGGCTGCAGCACTGAAAATCCCCCTCTGTCCCCAAGCAAAGCATTCCCTGCTCCTGGCACAGCCCGAGCTGCAGCCCTGCCTAATGACAGGGAGGGAGGGCAGGAAAGCCTGTCAAACAGGATTATTCACAGAAAAACCCAGCTAAGTGGATTTCAAATTGCAACCTGTCACTGCCTTCTGCAAGTCATTTAGGAAGAGCTGGAAACTGGAATAACGATTTTAGCAGGAACAGAAAACCTAAGAAAGAAAGAAAAAGAGGATTTGTGGGAGGAGGCAGCCAGCCTGGCTGTGGGCTGAACTGTGGGTGGTGGGCTCAGGCCACAGAATCCCTGGGAAGCAAGGTGGGGGGAACGATGCCTCTAATTCCCTGGGCAGAATAGCAAAAGCTGCAGAGAATGCAGGATTTTAGATCTGTTTTTAATGTGGAATAGTTGTATTCCATTAAAGACAAATGAATGTATAGCATGTATTACATATAAAACCACATGTATTTAAATATATATTTATATATTTAAATATATACTCAAAATTTGTGTATATAAATATACAATACCACGATTTATATTTTTATGTACATATAGAAAAAATTACTGTGACAGTTTGGATCTGGCAGGACCACTCAGGCCTGGCTGTGTCCCACAACTCCTTGTGCCTCTGGGCTGGTTCAGAGCAGGATCAGCTCTAGGCCAGGATCAGCTCTGGGCCAGGACCAGCTCTAGGCCAGGATCAGTCCCCAGGCCGGGATCAGCTCAGGGCCAGGATCAGCTCAGGGCCAGGATCAGTCCCCAGGCCAGGATCAGCTCAGGGCCAGGATCAGTCCCCAGGCCAGGATCAGCTCAGGGCCAGGATCAGCTCTAGGCCAGGATCAGCTCTAGGACAAGACCAGCCCCCAGGCCAGGATCAGTCCCCAGGCCAGGACCAGCTCTAGGCCAGGATCAGTCCCCAGGCCAGGACCAGCTCTAGGCCAGGATCAGCTCTGGGCCAGGATCAGCTCTAGGCCAGGATCAGTCCCCACTCCAGGATCAGCTCTAGGCCAGGATCAGCTCTAGGCCAGGATCAGTCCCCAGGCCAGGACCAGGTCTCAGTTTTACTGCTCAGCTCCCAGTGGTCACTTCACTCCCTGGCCGTGCTGTGGGCACAGTGGACAGTGTCCCCTCTGTCCTCTGAAAGGTTCCTTTGTCATTAATCCAATTCAGCTGGATGCCTCAGCTGCTCCCTCACATTCTCATCTGTGAACTATGGAGCAGCAGTGGTTATCTGCTGAATTAAGTAGTTCAACTAAAAGAATCCCATATATTGTTTCCAGTCAATGGGCACTATGAATAGATTTTATGTAAAATTACTGGGAATGCATAAGCCATTTTGCCTAATGTTATGGAATTTCTTCTCCCAAGCCCTGTGTGAAATGTAATTCATGTTCAGATACTGACAACTGAATCATACTCAGCATTCATATATAGTGCTTTATATATGCAAACTGCCATAAAACATTAATTAAGCAATAGATTTCCTAATGCTGAGGAAGTGTACTCACACCAGGCTCGGTGAGTTAAATGTTTAAATACTGTCAAGGCTTAACCACTATTTACAGTTTCATTGTGCCGTGAGCTCAGTCATTGGCAGAGCTGTAACAGTCACTGGCTTCTCCATACGGTAAGTAGGAGTGGGAACGGTGGCTGGGTCCTTATCTACACCAAACTTTACTTTGAAATGGTACTTTTGCTACCAGTATGCTATTTTAGAAGTGAAGTAACTGTAGTAAGAACACAGGCTGTCTGTTTGCAGACTGCTGGTACAGCTACAGCACAGAGGCAGCACTACCATTTACTGAGGGTTTTAATGTTCCGGGTGACTTGGGCTCCTTTTTCCCAGTCAGAGCTGCCCAAAGCCACAGGGCAGTGTGATGTGAGGTGTTCTCAGGCATGGCAGAAGGACAGCCAGTGTATTTTGAGTCCTGGGGTTTGTTGGGTTGCTACTGATTCATTCTGCTGATGGGTCAGGAAATGGTGAGATTTGGCTGCAGCTGCCAAAGCTGAGTCAGCACCACACCTGGTCAAACGTCCCAGCTCTGCCTGCAGGGCCTGGAGAGGCAGGAAAGGCTCTGGGTGCCACGGGAGGGTGACTCAGGCTCAGGGGTATTTGTAGCTGCTGGGTGCTGCCGCAGGTGTGACCCAGCAGACAGCGCAGCCCCCACGCTGCCCATGTCCCTGTGTCCCTGTGTCCCTGTGTCCCTGTGTCCCCGTGCCAAGCCTTGCCAGCCTGCTGGAGGCCTGTCAGGAGCAGGCAGCCCCCTCCCCAAAGGACAGGGACCCTCCCTGCTCAGCCTGAGCCTTTTCACAGGAGTCTGTCATCAGGAAGTCTAACAGGAGCTTTGAAATCATGATTTAAGCAATGACAGTGCAGGCTGAGCTCATGACACAGAGAGCTGACACATTCCTTCCAGATGCCAGGAATCACCAGGTCCTAAACCCCTTCCAAACACTTCTCCAGGCTGTGCAGACCCCAAACTCTTCTTGCTTTAGGTGCCCTGCACTACAGGGTTGGGTGCTTTGATTTAAACAGTCAACAATAAAAAGACTTTTTAATTGATTAGTCACTGCAGCCACGAGTGCCACAGAGTTTACTTTCTTGTTCCATGAATGTATTTGTTTATATTTGCAGGAGGATCCAATCTGATGTAAACTATGAAATATGTTGTTTACTGAACAAAGACAGGTTCCAAGGCACTTGTTAACACTGAGATCCAACCCGACTCTTGGATATCTATTTGCATTAGTCAGTCACCTCGGAGCCCACAGCCCTGGCTGAACACTACAGCACTCCATCAAACAGCCTGGGAAAACACCCAGAAGATAAATAACCTGTTTAAAAACTTCTGATGTGTCACTAGTTTGCCATGAAACTGGAAGACATACCAGGGCTTTGTCTATGGCTTGTATTTGTATTAGTGCCTTGAAAACCAGAGTGTAAACCCAAAATTTGCTGATGCTATCGAGTTTGCTGTCAGCACTCTGGAGAGCAGAATTAGAATTGTCAGTGATTTTGATAAACTGGTTTTTGACAGCCATTTGTGCCTGGATGCCATCTGTGAGGGTGCAAGGAGTTTTAACTCTAGTTCACATTGCCCAGAGAGGATTTGCTGGCAGGGGAAGCAGCTCCAGGCTCTGCTGCTGGGGGAAACCCTGGCAAAAATCCTTCAAGGAGGAAAACTGAAACTCTGACCATCCTGACATTTTGTCTTGCTGACAGTGTTAAAATGCCACATCTGTCTCAGTGATACTGAGAGCCTCAAAGTTCATCTCTGCTTGAGCAGCCAAGAATGAAGTGAAGGGCAGCGTTAGCAGGATTTACTGGAACAGCTCCTAGGATCAGGGGTCTCGTTGGCTGTTTGCAAGTGGGACAAACAAGCTGAATTCAACTCTGTCCTGGGAAATATGCTTATTGCCAATAAAGTACCTTGTGTTTGCTCCCCCCTTACTGTGACCAGCTCCTGACTCCACACTGATTCCACACTGCTGTGCTTCCATTCAGGCAGGATGCCCAGTCGGGGTCCAACCTCCTGACCTCAGGACCTGTCTCTGGGAGCTGCTGCAGGTCCCTCAGCCTTGTGAAGTGATGGAGCACAGAAACCATTCGTGTTTAAAGCCGGTTTTACCCTGTTTGTTCTGGTACATGACAATACTTCTCCCACGACAGGACAGTCTGGGTGTGTTTTGCTGGGAGCACTTTGGTGCCACCAGGAGAGCTCACTACACTGGTGGGCAGTGTCCTCTTCATGGAGCTGTTACTGCCCAAATGCAGCACACAGGAATGGAAATGCACCTCCCTCCAGGAGGGTTAACATCTCACACTCACAGCTGTGGGCTGTGGGCAGCAGAAGGGCCCCAGGAACCCCAGCAGTGGGTTCATTGCACAGGGTGAGCAGCCCCCAGGGACACAGCCCTGGCTCCTGACAGCCTGTGACAACAAGCAGCCCTCACCAAACCCTCCGGCTCACCTCAGCATTCCTGCCCTGCCTGACAATGGCTCACAGACCTGGTGCTATCAGCAGCACTGGGTTATCTGCTCATTGTCAGAGCCCATCAGTGCTGTTTGCTGGCTGGGTTATCTGCAGGGCCCCGTGTTGCAAGACTTGCTTTGCTCCCACACTCACCTTGATCCAGCCCAGCAGCTGCAGGCCAGGAGATGAAACAGTGCTTAGGCTGGTGACACAATCAGTGCCCAGTCACAATGATCCCTGCAGCCTCGAGCAGTCAGAAACAGCAGCAGCCCTTGTAAAACAATCAGAAAACGTGGCTTTGTGTTTAAGGATTGCATGAGAATTGGAGGCTGTTGAGGCTGCAAACTACTGACATCAGACTGAGCCTAACACGGCTCTCAAAAAATCCTTATCTCCTTCGTTGATATGTTTAGCCCTAAATTACTTTAAAATGCTCAAATACAATCAATATTTACACCTGAATGCTTTCCAGGACCCGAGGCAGCAGAACTCTGCTGGGTACTGCAGGAGCTATTCTGTGCACTATGCACAGCCCTCAGCTCAGAGCTGAGTGATGCCACCCTTGCCCAAATCTGCCCTTGGGTGTCCCTCCAGCTGCCTGAGGAGTGGGACATTCCCCAGAGCTCCCTACCAGCCCAGAGCTCAGAGCTGAGCGATGCCACCCTCCCAAAATCTGCCCTTGGGTGTCCCTCCAGCTGCCTGAGCAGTGGGACATTCCCCAGAGCTCCCTACCAGCCCTCAGCCCAGAGCTGAGCGATGCCACCCTCCCAAAATCTGCCCTTGGGTGTCCCTCTCAGCTGGCTGAGGAGTGGGACATTCCCCAGAGCTCCCTACCAGCTCAGAGCTGAGCGATGCCGTCCTTGCCCAAATCTGCCCTTGGGTGTCCCTCCAGCCGGCTGAGGAGTGGGACATTCCCCAGAGCTCAGCGCCCACCCAGAGCCCCAGCAGAGCTGTACACCCCCAGCCCCAGGCAAAGGCAGAGCGCTGCAGGGACCCCTCCCACAGGGGAAGGCATGGCCAGGCACCCCCGTGCTGGTTCTGTGGCACCCCTGAACTCTCCCAGCTCATCCCCAGAGCCCAGCACTCCTTCCCCTGCCCCGACACAAGATTGTCAGTAGGACTCTGCTCCTGGTCAGGAGATGAGGGATGAAACAAACCCAGGAGGAGTGCAAAGCCCAAATGACAATTATCTCTGTGTGTGAGCACTCCCAGCAGCAGAGGCAAGGCTGCAGTGTCACACAGTGCCACGGGGCACTGAAGAAAAGGCATTTTCTCCAGAAGGGCTTTTGCTGCAGACAGGAAGTTTGCTTTTTGAATTAGTCACCAGTTTCACTCCAGGCTGATTACACCAGTTTCATTACCATACAATAGCACTGTTTCCATGCAAGTGCTATCAAGATTACATTTATGGTTCCAAAAGTTGTTTCACCACACCTACACAGAACCCAGTGCTGCACACAGGAACAGAGAACTGCTCTCCCTGTGCTGTGTGCTCACCCACACCCCATAGGCCTTCAGGTAAACTGCTCCTGGGGTAAACAGGGAGAGCTGACAACAAATAATGAACACAGAAAGAGCCCTGAACTTTGGCCATTATGCTTATTTTGAACATAAATATCACGTCTAGGAGTGGGATAGAAGCATGCCATGGAACATGTTATTTATAAAGAACCAGAAAGTGGCATTATGACACCAATTCAAGGGAAACATCTGATGAGTTCTGGCAGCACAGGCTACTTCAGCAATAGTGATAAGATCTCTGGCAGGACTTTTGATGGAAATAATGAACGCTTTTTTCTGTGTATGTGTGTCACTTCTTTCTTTCTTTTTTATTTTATAATGCTTTATTTACACCCACCAGCAGCTGTGATTATTTCTTGAACAAGTGCGAGTTTGGCATTTAGCATTTGAGGATCTTGTGGCTGAGGAAAGTCCCCGAGGGGCTCTCCTGCCCCCAGCCAGGCAGGATGGGTGACTCTGCACAGCTCCTGCTCCTCGGGAGGGAGATGCTGCAGGGGCTGGGCAAGGGCAGAGCCAGGACAGAGCCAGGGCAGAGCCAGGGCTGAGCCAGGGCAGAGCCAGGGCTGAGCCAGGGCTGAGCCAGGACTGAGCCAGGGCAGAGCCAGGGCTGAGCCAGGACAGAGCCAGGACAGAGCCAGGGCTGTGCCAGGGCAGAGCCAGCTCAGCCCAGCTCAGCCCAGCTCAGCACACACAGCCCTGCCTGAGTCCCCTGCAGCCACCAGGGCTCTCTGCCTGCCCGGGGCTGCCACTGAACAGCTCCACTGCCAGGGAACCCTGCCCCTGGAATTACCCTGGCTGCTGCTGCTCTGCCTGCCCGTGGGCACACCCTGGTCCTGCAATGGGAACTGGCAATGCCACTGCATTAAGAGAGACACACATTAGGCAGGCTTGCTGCAGATATGGATTCACATGTGGAATTACTGAGATTTTCTCAAGGTGCCGATAAGTAAAATATTAGATTTAAATGCTATCGGATGCCAGGTTATTTTTATATTTATATGCTTCCTCAGCCCCTTCAAAGCAACCTAAATCATCCTGCTGCCAAACCCAAAATAAAGATTTCTCTGCACACCACTGCACTAAAAACTAATTCAGGCCCCAAAATCTTGCTCAATTTCATACATTCAAAATGAGTAAACATTGATAAATCTCTCCAGATTTGTTCAATGCCAGAAAACATTTGGTGCAATTCTGTTCTTTGAGCTCTGAGATTATTTCATCTTTGTAATTTCCCTTGGTAATTATTCTCCCTTTACCTTTAGGTTTACTATTAATATTAATGTCACATACTGACAGCATGGGAGTGACAGAACAGCAAGTCTTCCCCAAATGATTGAATCTTCTCAGTTTAACTGTTTTATATTGGGTTGTGAGCCAGCTAAGTCACTTAATCTTAAGTGAGTGGTAAGGTATGTCTGTTATATCCAGGAACATTGCCATCTTAGGAATGAAATGATGTGCAGTATCCTCAGCCCGTCACTTCCCTTGGGATTTTCTCAGCAGCAGCGCTGAGAAATTAAAATACAACATTTAGTATGATTTGTAGCTTTAAAATTCAATTATCACCCTGCCTAGCTGGTACCTGGCAGAGCACTGCGATCTCAGAAGTCTCTTTCAGAGTCACAAGAACTTCCCATGTATTAATTACCTTATTTCAATGTGTAGCCACTGACAGGGGCAGGGAACTCTGAGTGAAGGCAAGCAGCTCTTTCTGCCTTCAGAGAGCTGCAGGTTTCAGAGAGGCACATGTCCCACCTGGCTCTGCGTGTTCTGTGTGTTTCACAAACTTTCAGGGTACTCAAACTTTAGATATTGCACCTGTTACCGATCTAAACTACCCTGTTTAATCTTTGCCTACCAAGTACAATACATTAAAAAAACCCACCAAAGCCACTGCTTCACTTGCACAAAGGATCCCCAGCAGGACCAGCAGCTCACGACTCACTCTCTGGGCACAGAAATAACCTCGGCCTGTACGAGCACTTTTACTGAACAGGCAGGGTTACTCAGCACAGTAAAAGCTGGTTATACGTGTAAATATTGCATGGTGAACTGCTTAGTAACCAAATTTATGCTTTTCAGCTGATTTTTATTTTGGCATTTTTAAGACAGCACCAAATCATCCTGAAATTGTTTTTAAAATATGCTTGATCACTTTGAAAATCAAATTAATCAGCCAAATCTCGTGATTATATTTTGCCTAGACTGTGCTGCATTGCCATGCCTTCACGTTGCCCAATGAGAGCTTGTTTCAGGAAAACATTAATTTTTTTTCCTGAAAATCGAAACCAGTACCATTCATGAGGCACAACCGCCCAATGCAATGGATGCTTCATAATTCAAATACTATGTGCTGCATCCTCTCATAATTTATTTAATTTCTGTGTCTAAACCCTGAGCCAGGGATTTTCAAACTTTCCAGCCCACAGATCCCTCAGTGGTCTGTAGCCATGCACCAGAATTCATTTCTGAGAAAGCCAGACCTGATTCTTTCAGTTACTTCCCACAGACTCCTTGCACTAACTAATTACCTAGAGCTGGCTGGTAATATGAGAGATTAAATTAATACATGTAGTAGGGCACTGGCACTTGAGAAATCATATTCCATATTTAAACTCAACAGCACAAAGATCGTTCATTACTTTGAACGTGATACATTTCCTTCTTCAGAACAGCAACAATTAATAGCAGAGTGTAGAATTTAAAAATGGAGAGCAATTTTATTCTGTCACTGAAAAAAAACAACACACACCACAATCCAGCAGTGAGCTGGGATTAAATAGATAGGATTAAAACCAACATTACAGCCTGGTCTTTATAAAACTGGCTACTGGCATGTTGAGAGTAAGTGCAGTGTGAATAATTCAGATGTGGGTTTGCTACAGAAGTGATGAAGGTGGGCAAGCCCACCTCACACCCAAAACCTGAGCACAGATGAAGAAAATAAAACATTTCTGCAGTGACACTGGGGCCTGTAAGAATTGCAGCTGGTTTTGAAGAGAACTTTGCTAGCCCGTGACTGATTTTGGCCGGCTCACACTGAGCTGGGGGATGTGGTTAGCTCTGCTCCCAGAGCACTTCTGGGAGGGGGAATCAGATGGACACTGAAAGGAACAGCAAGAGCAAGTGGAGAAATGGCTTGAAAGCTTCCAAGGGAGCTCAGCTGTTCATTTTCCAAAGGATGGGCTAAGCAGCCATGGAGAGACAACTCCCAGAACAAGAGGCTGGAAGCACCCAGAGCTCTTCCTCAGCCTTTCCAGGAGCTGCAGTGCTGCTCTGGGAAACCAGGGCCCAGAGCCTGTCACAAGGCAAGGCACACCTGGGCAGAGTCTGGAACAGAGAGGGGCCCAAAGCCCAGCCCAGGCTGTGATGGCAGATAAAACACCTGGGCAGTCTGGAACAGAGAGGGGCCCAAAGCCCAGCCCTGGGATGTGATGGCAGATAAAACACCTGGGCAGTCGGAACAGAGAGGGAACCAAAGCCCAGCCCAGAGGTGATGGCAGATAAAACACCTGGGCAGTCTGGAACAGAGAGGGGCCCAAAGCCCAGCCCAGAGGTGATGGCAGATAAAACACCTGGGCAGTCGGGAACAGAGAGGGGCCCAAAGCGAAGCCCAGGCTGTGATGGCAGATAAAACACCTGGGCAGTCTGGAACAGAGAGGGGCCCAAAGCCCAGCGCTGGGATGTGCTGGCAGATAAAACACCTGGGCAGTCTGGAACAGAGAGGGAACCAAAGCCCAGCGAAGGGCTGTGATGGCAGATAAAACACCTGGGCAGTCTGGAACAGAGAGGGGCCCAAAGCCCAGCGCTGGGATGTGCTGGCAGATAAAACACCTGGGCAGTCTGGAACAGAGAGGGGCCCAAAGCCCAGCCCTGGGATGTGAAGGCAGATAAAACACCTGGGCAGTCGGGAACAGAGAGGGACCCAAAGCCCAGCCCAGAGGTGATGGCAGATAAAACACCTGGGCAGTCTGGAACAGAGAGGGGCCCAAAGCCCAGCCCAGAGGTGATGGCAGATAAAACACCTGGGCAGTCTGGAACAGAGAGGGGCCCAAAGCCCAGCCCAGGCTGTGATGGCAGATAAAACACCTGGGCAGTCTGGAACAGAGAGGGGCCCAAAGCCCAGCCCTGGGATGTGATGGCAGATAAAACACCTGGGCAGTCGGAACAGAGAGGGAACCAAAGCCCAGCCCAGAGGTGATGGCAGATAAAACACCTGGGCAGTCTGGAACAGAGAGGGGCCCAAAGCCCAGCCCAGGCTGTGATGGCAGATAAAACACCTGCTGCAGCCCCAGGCTGACCTGCGCCCAGCCTCAGGAGCAGCCTGCAGCCCACAGGCTCTGTAGGTTCATGAGAAGAACGTGCACCTGGTAGGAATCAGGTGGGGCCTGCAGGACAGCTCCCCACCCGGGGACACCCAGCTGCCATGGCTGTACCCACAAACCACACACCAGGCTTCACACACGCTCATATTTAACAAAGCTGCTCCAGCCCCTGTCCCCTCCACAGCAGGGCAGCTGGAACACAGCGTTTCTGCTCCTCAGGAGGGGTTTATTTGCAAAGACTTACACACCAGCAGCAGAGGGGTTCCCTTGGAGCTCCAGGGGACCACCAGGGGATCGGTGACCACAGGGTGAATCCCCACAGCACCTGAATGCTGCAAAAGTAATTTCAGTAGAATTCAGCCTCTGTGAAAATTGTTCAGGAAGAAGAGAACATTATTTACAAAACTTATGTCAAATCCTTTAGACTATGCTTACCCAGCGCTGTGTTTAGATTAGGCTTGGAAACAAGGTGTGGTAGCAAGGATCTAAATGTCATCATTATGTGAATAAATACCGAGAATTGTGAAGAACTGAGTAAGATGCAACAGAGAGGACCCGAGGGTGCCAAAACAACTAACGATGCTTTCTTGAAAGGAATGTCTAACAGAAAGTGCAAGGGACGACTTCTACAGAGAGCGGCAGCAGCCAGCGCTGTGACTCAGCCCTGCGGGGCACGCCGCTCACGGGGCACCGGGGGCAGCGGCACCGACACGGCCACGGCCACATCTCCCGACCCGCCGCGCGAGGACAGCCGGGCACGGGGCTGTCCTCCGGGCTGGCCCCGGCGGGCAGGGGCACGGCAAGCTCCGGGGCCAGCGGGGCGGGCAGGAGCCGCGGGCCACAGCGACCCGGCACGGCCCGGTCTGGCACCGGCTGCACGCGGCGATAGGGCGGGAGGTGCGGGACAGCGGCCCGGGCAGCGCCGATAGCGGGCGGGGACACCGGGGCGGAGACACCGGGGCGGGGCAGCCGGGCTGCCGGCCCCACCGCCCGGCCCCCGTTCCCGCGCCGCGTGCGGGACCCCGGGCGGGAGGGGACGCGCGGCGATCCCGGTCCCGTTCCCGGTCCCGATCTCGATCCCGTTCCCGATCCCGATCCCAATCCCGATCCCGTTCCGGATCCTGTTCCCGATCCCGTTCCCGATCCCAATTCCGATCCCGGTCTCGGTCCCGAGCGCGGCGCGGCCCGGCGCAGGGCGGGGGTCACACACGCGGGGCGGGGCGCGGGCCGCCGCTCTCCGCCGGCAGCCAATGGGGGCGGGCGGCAAAAGCGCCGCAGCCAATGGGCGGGGGCGGCAAAAGCGCCGCAGCCAATGGGCGGGGGCGGCCGCCATGGGCCGCGGTAGCGCTGTCCCGCCCCGCCGCGCCGGGAGCGGGGCCGGTACCGGCGGCGCTGCCGCCCGCTCTCCCTCCCTCCTTCCTTCTCCTCCTCAGCCTCTTCCTCCTCCTCTTCCTCCTCCTCCTCCTCCTCGGCGCTGCCCAGCGCCGGGGCTCTCCCGGCGCCGCTCCGCGAGGCGCGGCCGCCGCTTCCCCGCCCCGGCGCGGGGCCGTCCCTCGTCCCCTCCCTCCCTCCGCCCCGTCCCCGCCCGCCGCGGCAGCCCCGAGCGGGAGGCGGCGGAGGGAGGCGGGAGCCATGCGGGAGTACAAGGTGGTGGTGCTGGGCTCGGGCGGCGTGGGCAAGTCCGCCCTCACCGTGCAGTTCGTGACCGGCTCCTTCATCGAGAAGTATGACCCCACCATCGAGGACTTCTACCGCAAGGAGATCGAGGTGGACTCGTCGCCGTCCGTGCTGGAGATCCTGGACACGGCGGGCACCGAGCAGTTCGCCTCCATGCGGGACCTCTACATCAAGAACGGGCAGGGCTTCATCCTGGTGTACAGCCTGGTGAACCAGCAGAGCTTCCAGGACATCAAGCCCATGCGGGACCAGATCATCCGCGTCAAGAGGTACGAGCGGGTGCCCATGATCCTGGTGGGCAACAAGGTGGACCTGGAGGGCGAGCGCGAGGTCTCCTTCGGGGAGGGCAAGGCGCTGGCCGAGGAGTGGAGCTGCCCCTTCATGGAGACCTCGGCCAAAAACAAAGCGTCCGTGGACGAGCTGTTCGCCGAGATCGTCAGGCAGATGAACTACGCGGCGCAGCCCAACGGGGACGAGCCGTGCTGCGCCTCCTGCGCCATCCTCTGAGGGCGGCGGCGGCCCCGCGCCCCGGCGGGCACGCTCGGGGAGAGAAAACATCGGCAGCAAAACTCATCGTGGTGGAAATGTGGCTTTTCTCGGCATGTACGTTTCGTCCAGTCTCGGTCATGGCATATTTCCTGTCAGTGTCGGCGGCGGGCGCGGGAGCGGCCGGTCCCGCCGCCCGGGGAGCGGAGCCACGCGGGGAGCCCGCCCCGGGACAGCGGCGGGGAGCGGGGCCCGCAGCTCGGCCAGGCCCGGGATAGCGGGGCCGCACCCCCGGGACAGCCGCGGGCAGCGGGGCCCGGCCAGCCCCGGCACAGCCCCGGCACAGCGGGGCCGCACCCCGGGACGCCCCCGGCAGCCCCGGAGCAGCGGGGCCCGTCCCGGCGCTGCCCGCCGTCTCTATGCAAGCGGGAGCGGTGCGGGGCCGTCCCGCCCGGAGAGTTGCACATGGAACTGGGACTGTGACCCGATCGGTGCTGCCAGGCACGGCGCGCCGGGCAGCGCCGCCGATATCCCTGGAATAATGCTCTATTTTGTTTACCTGCTGTATCGGATGGGAGTTTGCAGGAGAGTGGTAGCGTGGTGGTTTTTCTCCTGGTTTTGTTTGGATTTTTGTTTTTATTTTTTAAATCAGCTGTGAAAATGTTACAAATCTGCACAATTGTTTAGGTGTGCGTGTGTGTGTGATTTCGTTGTGGTTTTGGTTTTTCCTTTGGCGGGGGGTGGGAGGGCGGTGGTGCTTTTTTTGCCGAGGGGTTTTGGATTTGGGTTGGCAATACCTGATTTTGATGACTAGCTCTCTCAAGTGCAAAGACTTCCCATGAGTGATGCAGGGCCAGCAGCAGCCCTGTGTCTGTAGAGTGCCTTCAAAACTCAGCTGTTCCAGCCGGTGCCAACCTGTGAAAGCTCCACAGAATCCCATTATCTACTACTCCAAAAACTACTTAACAGTTTCCTTGCAGTAATCACACCGAGCAAGCCAGGACAAAAGGGCCTATTGTTAGTGGAATTTATTTCTTATTTCCATCTGAGCCTTTTAACTGTTATTTCCATGTCTTGCAAGTTTGGCCTTCATTTACTTCAAATTTACAAGAATTTAGCCTTTTGGGATTTTTGGGTGGGGGGCCTTTTAAAAATTTCTTTGGTTCTATTTCCCTTTGATTTTTGTCGTGGGATGTGCCTCCAGCCAGCAAAGAAGGAAATCTTATCGTTGTGATGTACCAAGAAAATTCTAACAGCTGTCATTTTAATTGCAGACATGCATTGAAGAGATGTCTATCCATTTGAAGAATTTTAATACAAATGCTGTTTTTTAGAAAACAACTTTGTGCATTGTTATGTATCACATGAAACACTGACTTTCACACAGGATCTTAATCCAGATTTGTATCTCAGTAGCAGTGAAAGGTGGAGGGGTCGATTTAGCTGAGAACAGTGGTGGAAAAAAGGCAAACCACAAGATTGCTGTTTTACCTGATATTTAGTCATTTCTGATGCAGGTTTTTGCTTGCATTCAGTCCTGGCCCAGTGTGCTGCCAAGCTGTGGGGAGCAGGCTGTGCTCAGAGGCAGCTTTAGGAAGGTAGTGGGGGCTCACTGCAACAGGCCCTGGAAGATTTGGCCCTCTTTCCCTCCTGGGAGCAGCGTGGTTTATTGGGGTGAAGTTCTGAAGGTCAATTATTTATGAAATTCAAACTTTTAGTCTCACTGCATTATCACTTTAAAGTTATAAACCAGCCCTTTTTGTTTCTGGTTTGCAGGGGCTGGGCTGGGAGGGGACCTGTGCCTCCCACAGCTGGAAGGGCCAAGGGGCTTCTTTACCTGTCCTGTCCCTCTCTGTGCCCTTCTTTAAAGGTCTGCACACAAAACCTGCAGCAACCCTTTCCCCCCTGTCCCAAGAAGTGTTGAAATTATTTTACATCTCAAAAACAAAGGTTGAACAGGGGTTTTTAGTCAGGCCAGCTGAAAGTGGCTGCCATGGTTCCTCTGTGATTCTGGTAATTTCTCCTGTTTTAGGCAGGAAAACTTTGTGTCCCAGCCCTGGCAGAGCAGTGTGCAGTGTCAGTTTGCTGCCCCTGCTGCCTGGGCTCTCCCTCTGATCAACACGTCAATTTACCCCTGTTTTAAGTGAAATTTGAAGACCTCATTGCAGCTCATCTTCCAGGAATTCCTAGAAGTTCCTTAGAAGCCAGAGGACTCCCATGCTGGGAGGCAGGGGAATAACACTGACAGAAAGGGTTTCTTTTAACCCAAGAGCTGCAGTGAAAGCTAAGGGAGCTTGGCTGCTGCCACATCTGCAGCTTACAAACTGCATGTCTGATGTTAAGAAAATAAATTTACATCTCAGTTACTGCCATGGTTCAATTTTGCCTTAAATTCAATGGGAATGTAGTTTTCAGCACCCCCCAGGCCTCGATCAGTGCATTGACAGCAGCTTGGTCTGGTTGATAGGAGCAGTATTTATTGTGCCCTGCCAGGAGCCAGCAGAGCCCTCACCTGCCCCAGTGCCTGGGCTTGAGGAATAAAGCAAAACCACAAAGTGCAGCTGTGCAGCTGGGGCAGCCAGCTCAGCTCTGTGTTGTGCTGGCCCTTCCTGAGGTGCACTCTGGGTTTGGCCAGAAAGGTGCATTTGTTAAACTGAAGCGTTTGAGCAGCCGTGGCACTGTCTGAGCAGGGTTTTGAATGTATTTAGGCATTCCATGTTCTCTGTGACTGCTGAGGGCAGTACAAAGCGTAGAGCTCAGCAGTCTGATCTTCCAAATACTCTGAAGTGTTTTGGTGCTCGTTAAACATAGGCCTTGTCTATAAAAAGTGATAAAAATCATCCTGCTTTAACTTGACTGAGTGATGAAAGCTATATTAGCTTGGACACTTGAGGGAAATGTTGTATCAATATAAAGGTACTCTCTATTCCTTTTCCCTGTGGGAATATGTCACACCCGTGTCAATACAGAGGTGGTATATCGCTCTTTTCACAGTGAGAATTGCAAATATTTACTTGTTTTGGAAGAAAAATTACATTCCCGGCCAAAATACTTCCTGACATTGCAGAAATTGTGTAAACAAGGCCTTGGTTAAAGGCTGGTCTTGTGACCACATGTTTTGCTGTACATAATGATTGTATTTTTGCAAAGCCGAGCATGTTGTGTGGCACGGGGTGTCTGTGCCCGCTCCGTGCCCTGTGCCCAGCCCGGGGCAGTGCTGCTGCTCAGCGTGGTGCTCAGGATGGACCTCGTGCTGCTCGTGCCTCTGGGACCTGCTGGGGCTGCTCCTCTCGAGAGAATGTACGGCCAGATGTTTGCAAAGGGCATTTTCAATAAAGGGCAGTGGCTCTTTATGGCTTCCTCACTTGGGTTCTCATTGTGTGCAGGTGTTCTTCGGGCTCAGCTTTCCTCCAGGAGTGACAAAATGCAGAAAGCTGCGTGTTCTTTGGGGATTTTGTGCTAAAGGAGTGGCGCAGGTGCGTGGATGGGAGGCAGCTGGAGCCCTGCTGCCATCAGAGGCTCTGTCCTGGCCAGGTTTGTACCTGGTGTACAGCCCAGGTGCTCCTCTGAGCAGCCTCACTGCACCCCTGGGCACAGCTGGTGATGTTCTGCTGAGAGCTGAGACCTGCTCCACAGGCAAACGTGTGTGAGCTCAGTTCCACGGGGTTTGAATATTGATATTCACAGCTTACAGCCTGCTCCTACGGTGTTTACTGCAGCCTCGTGCAAAATGTGTGTGTCAAAGGCTCTCCTTGCTGTCACATTGCTGCAGCAGTGCTGGAGAACCTCCTTTTGCAGGAATCCAGCATCTGCCCAAACTGCAGAACTTTGTGTTACACTCTTTGGTAACCATGTGTGCAGCAGATGAGAGGGGTTTGAGAGCAAACTTTCAGTGCAAAAAGCAAAAGATATTCAAGTGAGTTGTAGTGATGAAAAATGGAGTGCAAGCGTGTTGCTGGGGCTGCATGTGTTGGGGATTTGGGCTCTTTTGTTGATTTTGTGTTTTAATTTGTGTAGTTTGTTAGTCTGCCATCAAAAGTCCTGCTGTGTTTCCCAAGGAAGAGTCTGTGTGTGTGTGTGTGTGTGTGTGAGATCTGCCTTCACTGGGGCTGCAATCAGAATTCCTCCCTTTCCACAGATGATCTCACCTCAGTGGCCTCAGCTCTGGAGCATTCCTTGTGGGACATTCCTTATGGGACATTCCTTATGGGATATTCCTTGTGGGACAGTCCTTGTGCTGAAGGAGCCCCACAGACCCTGGCCAATGGTGGTGATGGGCAGAGATGTCCCCGCAGAAAGCTCCAGAACAGCCTTTGCCTTTTCTCTGTGGCTGTTTTCCATTTCTGAAGGTTAAAACTGCTCCAGCCAGCACCGGGGCTGCTTTGCTGCTGTCCATGCCAGAGGAGCATTTTTATTGTGCATGAAGCAAGAGCTCAAATCCTTAATCTGCACTATGCAGCGAGTCCCAGACCCTACCTAAACCACTGTAAAATTCAGTTAACCATTGCAAGTCATCCAAGTAAATCTTAAAATATTGAAAGCAGCTGTTCTGTATTGACTCTATTTTTCATTTTGGCAGTCTTGGGTCTTTTGGAGGTTTGGGTGAAGAGCAGACTGATCAAGCAGCCATAGCTTTGTTTTGTAGTCCTTGACAGAGAGATTTTTAGGAAAATGGTGCCTGACATGTAACTTCAGCTGCAAGGATTTAAACCCCATTTATTTCTACAAAGTTCTCTAAGTGAACATTATAAAAAGTGCTTAGTTAAAAGATTTGATATCCAGGTACGGACAGATCCCAGATGTTTCTCCTCTGCTTGACAGACCAATAATGATTGTGCAAAAAATTCTGCAGCAATGAGCCTGGACAGAATATTAATAAATTGCCACAGTTTTTGCCTTTTGATACAACCATGTTAATTTGTTACACTGGGGTGAAAGGGGATGTTACAGGTTGCTTTTGAGGGTGGTTTTGAATGGACTTCTGGGTGAAAACGAATCTGAAATCTCAGCTGGCTGTTCTTTCCTCTGAATCAGGTATTGCAAAAGGTACAGGTCAGTATTTATAGCAGATGTCCCTTCCCAGTTTCTCATTTGTGGGTATGTTCATTTAATTCTTTGTTTCTATAGTGTTCCTACAGTTATCCCAATTTCAGCAATCCAGGGGCTTGTCCAGAGAGGTAGCTTGAAAGAGAAATCCCTGCAGATATTCTTGAAACACTTTCTGTAGAAGCATAAAATAGGTACACTTTGGAGATCAAAACTGTGTTTCTGTGGTCCTGAAAAGCACGAAATGTGTCCTGAAAAGCATGAAATGTGTCCTGAAAAGCACGAAATGTGCCTTGTGTTTAACTGCCCCTGCTGGGCGGCGGTGCCTTGCCCATCTGTGCTGCCCTGGGCCCCTGGGTGAGCTGGGGCAGGAGCAGCAGCTCAGGACTGATGGGATCTGGGCTGGGCAGGGTGGGGATGTGCCACAGAGGGCTCTGGGCTGTGGGGTGGGCTGTGGGGTGTGGGGTGGGCTATAGGGTGAGCTGTGGGCTCTGGGCTGGGCTATGGGGCAGGCTGGAAGCAGGACCCACAGTGCCAGATCCCCACATGCCAGACATGGCTGTGTGGCAGGGCAGGGAGCAGGATATCTCACTGGGAGATGGGCTCCATTCTTCTGCTTTGGGTGTAAAACATCCTTTTGTGCGTGTATTACGGATTTACTGGGGTTTTCCCCTCCTTACATTGCTCAGCAGATTGAAAAGTGCAAAAAACATTTGTGCAACGTGTGTTCTCCACCAGGGATGGGTTTGGTGTTTAGGCTGAGCTTCCCTACACCACTAATCACCAAAATCTCTTTTAAGCTGTGTGGAACTCTACGGTGATGATTGTTGCAATGTGACTCAGGGGACTTGGGAGCTGTGTGTGCTGAAAAATGAGATTAGTGTTAATTTTATCCCCTGAATGAACTGCAGCAGTATCACGTACCCCCATTTCAGATGGGGAGTTGGCTGCCAAGTTTACTGATGATTACCAAAGTTGAGATGAAAGCATGCTAACAAAGTGCTTGAGTCATTGAGTTTCTGTTTGCAATCTGATTTCCCTTCTTTTTGGGATACTCTGCTGCATCCCAGATTGGCTGGCTATTTTCTGCTGGGTTTCTTGTTTCAAATGTTATGTTTGTTTTAGTGTGGGTTTTGCTTTCTCTTTGGTTGTTGCATCTTTTGGTTTCTCCTTTAATTAAAGGAAAAAAAAAGAGAGGAGATTCACATCTGAGTTGCTGTGCAGCACAGATTCCAGAAATACATGCCATGTCTCCACAGATTTTTGCAATAAAGTTTAAGGAGAACACTGTATGTTGAAGGTATTTCTAAGGTCTGAACTCTCAGCAGAGAAACCACTTGGAAAAGATTATTTCCAAAAGAACTGGGTCAGCCTGGAGTGAGTTAGAGTTCACAGATACTGGGGCATTTATTCCCTTACAGTGTTCTGGACTTCAGCCTTTGCAGTGACAGTTACAGATTGCTGAGCATAAATATTTATGTTATGTATATGTACAAACTTGTATCTGGTATCCACAATTTGGGAAAATCCACATAGAAAATAAGGAGCTGTGTGCCTGCACTTGCTGACTATCAGACCAGTAGCATAGAAACTGAGGTGTGTGTTCATTTAGCCAATTATAAGCACCTAAAAAGAGTTTTCTGGATCCTCTTCAAGCACTTGTGACCTGGCACCGATTAGTTCAGCACTGCTAAACCAGAAGGTCCCCATGGTGATTAAAGGTGAGGCCTTGGCCTGTCTGACCCGTCTGGGTTGTGGCAGCTCTGTCTGCGAGGGAATCCAGGCTGTGTCACCTCTGTGCCTTGGGGACAGGGAGGAAACCTGTCTGAGGAGCTGCTGAGGGCCCAGGGACAGATATTCCTGCACTCCTCGCAGCCCTGGGGAGGCTGGGGTGCTCCATTGCGCCTGCAGCTGTTCCAGTGTGGTGAGGCACCAGTCAGCACTCAGTAGTTAACAGCAATTAACTGATTGGGAACTGGAGTTCATTGGAAAACATGTTTGTGCACACTCATGTGGAGGCATAAACTGTGTTATTCCAGGACATAAACACACCTAAGCCAATGTGTTTGGTGTCCCCCCTGCCAACAATAGAATTGTTAATATAAATTTGTGACTGAAGTTCTGTTTGTGCGCTGATTTAACACTGTTTGAGCTTGAACTTGACATACTCTCTGATTCTGTGGATGTGTGTCCCTAATTCTCCATTCTCTTGCAACCCCACTGAAATCAGAGCCTTATTTAAACAAATTTAACCACAGCCTGAAGTTAAATATTTCACATGCACCTAGTAGTGTGATTATTTTTTAAAAGTTGTAATTTCATTATAAAAGAAAGCCTTCCTTCCCCTGTGGCTTTAGCTGAATTCCCAGCTGTCTACAGTGTAAATTTTAATTTATTTTTCCTCTTTCTATGGGTGATTTTACCCTGAGGTTAACACCAGGCTTATGTAAATTATGGATCTATCTCAAAATGCCAACAGGTGTAATATAATTTTTTAATATGGCTGTTTCAAAAGGCAGGGATGCTGTGGAGCAGCAGTAGTGGCCAGCCAGGAGGAGAAGGGTTTGGAGCTGTGTGCCCTGAGAGGGCTGCATGGCAGAGCCCAGAGGGGCCTGGTGGGAAGAGCAGCCCCAGGAACATCCCCAGCAGGGAGCAGGGATGGAGGCTGAGGTTACATCCCAACCAGTCCCTCTGCAGCCCCAGGAACATCTCCAGGAGTTCAGAGCAGGGATAGAGGGTACAGCTCCAGGAACATCCCCACAGCTCAGAGCAGGGATGGAAGGTACAGCTCCAGGAACATCCCCAGCAGGGAGCAGGGATGGAGGCTGCATCCCAAACGCTCCCTCTGCAGCTGCTCGGGGCTGAACCAAAGAGCACAAGTTAGACAGAGCAGTCACTTGATTTTTTTTTTATTTTCCAGTGGCTGCCAAGAGCTACATAAGCCCCTGAACTATGTCAGAACTGGAGGGAGAACAAAGGTGCCCTGAGTTTGCCTTTCCCTGCTGCCCTGCTGCCTCCTCTGCGCTCGGGAGCTTTGTGAGCCTCGGAGCCTGGGGGTCACTGCAGGGCTGTGTGGTCACATCAATGAAAACATGCATGTTCCAAAATCTAAAACCCCACCATTCTCAGCTCTATACTTCAGGAATCCAGCCTGCTGCACCGCCTTGGTGTGAGCACCAGACTGTAGAAACTCTGCAGGAGGAAGGATGAGTTCCTTTGTGTGGCCCCAGCCTCCCCTCTGAATAAAACTGGAGATACTCTCTGGGATCCAGAGGCGGGATGGAAAAAGCATGATGCGAGTAGGCTCAAAATTGAATTAATTAGAAACTCTTACAATTTTTAGTCACTTGAAACGGGGTCAATTTCAAATCAATCTCTTTGCAAGATGAAACACACTGACTTCAAAACGGGCTTTTGTGGTGATACATCACAGCACTTATCAAATTAACAAAGGGCTGAGCCAGCAGGTAACGAGGTACTCAGCTGGGGCTGAGCTTTCTTCCAAGGGCAGGTATTATTTTTAAGTCTAATAGCTACCCTTATGGAAAAAACAGATTTTTTTTAAACCCTCAGGAAAGGTTCAATCTGAAAAACAGCGATTGCAGGACTCAGGGAGGATTATGGTAATTTATTTCAATTAATTCCATGCAAAACAGATTATAGATCACTGTGCTTCACCATCTTGTGAAAAATCTAGCATTCAAAATGTAGCATAATCAGATTTTGATTTATGCAAACTCTCTCTGGAAGACACTACACCAGTCTCCAGTTTTGCAGCAATGGGAAGTCAATGTTTCCCCGAGGATGGGTTTCCAGCAAGGCCGGGTGACTCTGGGAGGGCAGAAGGGCACCCTACAGCCCAGGCCAGCTCTGCCAGCCCACACAGGGCTGTCCCCTGCGCAGAGCCTGCAGCGGGGCCCCCAGTGCCAGCTGGGCATCCCCCGGGGGCTCTGCTCTCAGCAGCCGCGCTTCTGCACGAGAAATTCAAGGAGCATCAGCTCGGCTGTTCCAGCAGGAGCTCGGGAGGGTGCGGGCACAGGGCAGCGCGGCCCCGGCTGCTCCCGGCCCCGCCGTGTGCGGGTCCCTCCGTGTGCGGGTCTCTCTGTGTGCGGGTCCCTCCGTGTGCGGGTCTCTCTGTGTGCGGGTCCTGCCATGTGCGGGGTCTCTCTGTGTGCGCGTCCCTCCGTGTGCGGGGTCTCTCCGTGTGTTGGGTCTCACTGTGCCCCTTCCTCTGCTCTCTGCTCAGCGCTTGTGCCCCCTCCCTGCAGCTGTCCAAGGGAAGCGGCTGGAGATCTCGGGACGCTTCTCTGTTCTCAGCTTCCTCAGCTCTGCCCCTTCACACACACACACGCGCACACACAGACACACACTCACACACGCACTCACACTGCTCTGCCTCCCGCAGTCCTACCCCAGCAGAGACAAACGCGATGGTTGCGGTGCCACCCGGGGGTGCAGGGAAGGGAGCCCAGGGTCTGTCTCACTGCCCCTGGCGTGGGTAAATGCCCGTTTGGCTGCAGCCCCGGCTCCCTGTGCCACAGCCCACGGTGGGGTGGGGGCTGCAGGAGAGCCCCCGGCGGGCTCAGGGTGCGGGGCAGGGAGCCGGTGCTCAGTGCCGAGCTTTACACCGGGTTATCAGCAATGTTCATTTCTAATCACTGTTCTTCCAGCCCCTGCTCGTTTCACGGGGTGTGGAACAGGTGCTGAGACACAGCAGCTCTGCCTGCTCGGAAACAAAACCCAGCGGATGAATCGCAATGCCCTCGCCTGGCTGGGACCGTGATCCTCAGGCTTTGCGCTACACTGAGGGAACTTAAAACCGCTAATTTCAAGCAATAAATGCTGATTAATGTTCAGGGTTTAAGCTATTAAAAGGGTTTGTTCTGATGAGAAACAGTCACCACGCTGCTGACTTCCCTTTGGCTGTTAAAAGGTTTATGGTTATTGAATTATTTGTAACATAATGATGATACTTTATATATTCATTGTTTATGGGCTACTCATTTCTACTCTCTGTTGACCACGTTGAATACACGCCTCTTCGGTGTGTTTTAGGCGTGTCTGAGGGAGCGGGGCTGCTGCTCGAGTTTCCCTCTGAGCCCGCAGGATTCCCAGAGGCGATTTCCTGCGCTCGGGTGTTCTCGGCACCTTCTGGGGCTACAGCGGATAACGCCGGGCTGGCTGCAGAGCAGCTGCCAACGCTGTGTCACAGCTGCCGGCTCTTTGTGCGGGGCTGCGGGGCAGCAGCGCCCAGCGGCAGCAGATGCGGGGTGCCCGGGGTGCCCGGGATGCGGTGCCAGCTCGGAGCTCCTGCCCGTGGCTGCGGTGCCAGCCCGGAGCTCCTGCCCGCGCTCCTGCCCTCGGCTGCTATGCCAGTTCGGAGCTCCTGCCCGTGGGTGCGGTGCCAGCTCAGAGCCCTTGACCCTGTGTGCGGAGCCATTCGGAGCTCCTGGGGCTGCCATTCCGAGCTCCTGCCGCGGGGACATCGCGGGCACCGGGGCCCAGGGGCGCTCCGGGCCAGCCGGGCCGGGCCAGCGCCTGCCCGGCAGAGCCTCGGCGGAGCAGCTGCTCTCCGGAGGTTTGCAGCTGCTGCATTCAGCCTGCGGAGCTGCAGTCACTGACTTGGGAAAAGGAAATCGTTGTGTGTGTTCTGTCCTTCTTCTCAGCCAGGCTAGTTCCCTAATGTGTTTAGGAATTGGCATTTATATTTCTCCATGTATGTTTCACCAAACTGGCTGGGGTGTCTGATACCTTTTGGGCAAAAAACTGAGTGTAAAGATGTCTTTTTATTTTTTTTTTAACTTATATCAATTCTAGTCCCAGTTGTACTTGAATTGACAAGTCCCAGGTGCATTAACTGGTGTCGTTAGCCCATCACCTTCCCCGGCAGCCGCAGGGGAAGGTTTTCAAGAGGAAGGTACTTGATGTTTCTCAGCTGGAAAGTACCAGCCAGTGGCTTAGTCTGGATCGATTAACGAGGTTTGTCCTGTTGCCAGGGCTCATTTTTATTATCCAGACTTCCCTTCTGGGAATAGCCTAAATAGATGGAATCAGTGCTTCTGCCTTAAGGGTGTGGCAGTTGGGATGCGAGGTTGTTTCTTCGCCAACCCTCTCTCCCTCCCTCCCTTTCTGATTCACAGGTTTGTAAGGAACTAACACTTTTACAGAGACAAGGATTTGTGCTGTAGTTCATGGGGACAGTGAACATGAGCTCAGAACCTTCCACACCGGTTACACAATCAGCAGTTACCAAGTACAGAATTGAATCCCTTTCTTGTCTTGGCAGATGTGCCTTTGGCAGGGGGCTCAGCCTGGAGAAAAGGAGACTTGAGGGGAACCTTCTCATTCTCCACAACTCCTTGAAAGGAAGGTGCAGCCAGGTGGGGGTCAGGCTCTGCCCCCAGGGAACAGGGACAGGACAAGGGCAAATTGATATTTCAGATATTTAGAAATACTATGTACTTCGTGTGTACCAGTATTTTTAAATGATGTTGTGTAATTACTCAGTGGTGATTGCTGTTATTTCTTATGAGTAGTCAGCTGCCCCCAGTGCCCTGCACAGCCATCCCCAGGCTGGTGAGCGAGCTCTGGGCTCTGCAGCACGGCCCCGACACCCCAGTCCAAGCAGGGCTTTCTCTCACCATACAATCTGCAGTTTCTGACATGGATGCTTCCCTTCACACAAGGCTGGGCAGGCAGTTTCTGTGCTGATCACCATAGAAACCTGCAGATCCATCACTTGGTCCGACCGTTCCCATGCTCTAGCAGGGAGCTGGCATCAGAAAATGCAAATAAGGGGCGGGAGAGAAGCTTGGTGAAAGCGGTGCCTTTCTTCTTTATTTTAGCAAGGCTGATCTTTATTCTAGCTGCCTCTATTCCTGTTTAACCCAAACTCAGCCTTTCTCCTCAATAATATTTTTGTGGAGCTCTCCTGAGCAGCTGTGCTGTCCTGCTGCCTGTCTGGATGGGGCTTTTGTCACAGACCTCAGCATGGGAGTGATTTGGTCTTTCCTACATCTGGTCAGACCCCAGTGGGGTCTTTCTCAGTACCTTGAAGTATCCTGAACCCACCAGCTCCTCTCCTGTGGGGAGGGGCTGGGGATTTTTATAGCTTGCCTCAATTGGTTGTATAGGATCTCAGGTATTACTGATCAGTAATTTTTTCAATGCCATACTATTGACAGGTAAAACAGGAATGATTCCCAGGAATATTGGAAAAGGGGTTGATTTTCTTAAGGAATGAAAAGATGAGGAAAGGCTGATTTACACTTGCACAGACTGGATAAATAGTCACAGCACTTGCCATTACAGCTGGCCTGCACGTGAACACTGAGAGTGCTTTAATTGCAGCTGACCCTGGGTGCTCTGTGCTTCCCACGGCAGCTGGGGCTGTGCTCAGCCCGGGCTCTGAGCGTGGCTCTCGGAGACAGGAGGGGGCTGCCAGCAGGAGCAGGCTGCTGCTGCTGAGGAAAACAGCAGGAAGGTGCAGGAGGAGGAGAGGGAGGCTTGGGCTGGAGAACAGAAATGCAACAGATGAGGCAGCCCCCGTTGAGGATCCCTGGCAGTGGCCCAGGCCAGGCTGGACCGGGCTTGCAGCACCCTGGGATGGTGGGAGGTGTCCCTGCCCACGGCAGGGGTGGGATGGGATGGGCTTCAAGGTCCCTTCCAACCCCAGCCATCCTGAGATCCTGTGATTAAGAAGTTGCCCAGCAGTTTTTAGTCCCTCACAGAACCAACAGCCAAGCATGAGCAGCGTGGCTGCTGCTCTGGCCGATGGTGCCTCTGTGTCTGCCAGGTGGTGGGAGCTCAGAGTACACCTAATCATGGCAGCTCTGAGACTGCCTTCTTGGATTATGTAACAAAGCAGCCTGGAAAAAGCTGGAATAGGAAAAGATGCGACTCTTCAGTCTGCCTCTAAGTCCCCACAGCAGTAGGGGAAATGGCCAAGAAAATACACCCCCATAGCCTGTTTACTTTTGCCTGCAATGCTCCTGGCTATGCTGAAGAGTTTCCAATTGGGCTTTACAGACCTCAATCGGTCTCACTGGGGATCTGAATAAAAATAGATCCTAAATGGTAAAGCAAGAAGAAATCATGAAGAGGGCAATGAGAACCTAGCCAGTCTGCCATGCCAGCAGGACCTGGCGTTCCCTGTGCTGCCAACAGCCCCATGGACTGGATGGTTCTGTTCAGGCTCGTGCCTGGAGCTGTGTGCGAGGCCAGAGAGCTCAGCCCGAGGGGTCAGCTCCAGGGGTTGGCTTAGCTGGGATTTTATTACTGGTGGGAAGAACAAACACTTTCCAGGCTCTCTGTGCAAGGCTGCTCTGCACAGAGGGTGTGGAGGAAGGTGGCTGTGACCAAAGGCGCCTGGCAGGTCAGTCCTGTTTGAGCTGGGTCTGGCCACAGGAAATTCCCAAACACGATCCCTCACCTGTCACACCGAGAAGAGGCTCCCAGGGATGGGTGGCTTTCTGTAGTTCCAAGAAATGCAACGTTCATTATGAAGAACAACTCTTGGTCACAGCTAAGTGTTGAAGTTTGCTTGCTAGAGGTGATGTGCAGGGGGTTGTGCTGCCTTTTTGTTTATCTTTGTAACAGAAAAAATAGCTGAGAGAGTACAAATTAAATATGTAGATCTGGGCTCTCTTCAGGAAAACTCCCCCTGTGTCAGGAGACCAGATGTTGTCCCAAGATCTCTCGTTTGCTGTGTCAGCTTCACTGTTTCATCCTTTCAGCATGTTGTAACGCTGAGACACTGCTTTGTGGTTTCAGAGGCTGGTACTCCTCTGCACACACTGCACTAAACTGTGGGTGTCAGGGGTCCAAACAGGCACTGTGCCAACCTGGGCTTCACTCATTTACTTTGCGCCAAGGTAAAGTCCAGGATCACAGAATCATTATGAAAGAAGGAATCTCTGTGGTTTTCCTACCGTGCGTGCTCTTGCTTTGCCTTACAACCGCGGCAGCTTTTCAGAGATTCTGCGAGGTGGTTGTGTGAGATGAGAGGCTCTAAATTTAGCGGCAGAGCGCTCGGCTCGGCGGTGGCGGAGCTGAGGAGCGGCCCCGGCCGGGGCTGCGGGACTTGGCCGGGCCGGGCAGGAAGGAAGGGCGGCTCCGGCGGAGGTTTCCTGTCCTGCCGTGGGGCTGCTGCTGCTGCTGCCGCTGCTGCTGCTGCTGCTGCTGGTGCTGCTGCTGCGGGGTCACCAACGGGCCCGCATCAGGGCAGGAACCATGGCTGCACATCAGACTGAGCACGTTCTCCATCAGTTCAGAGGGAGGCTTTCCTTTGCCAGGAGAGCTGCTTCTCCAGAGGAGCAGGGATGGAAATGTGGCCACTGGGAATTTGGTTTGGCTTCTCGTCTGATTTCTTGCAGAATGTACAAGGCATGAATAACCCGTCTCGCTGGACTCTCCCAGGTTTCCCTCTCCCCTTGTAGAATTGCCGTGCCCTTTTGCTGTGCCACAGCCTGCCTTTGTAGAGGCCAGGTCTCACAGGCTCTTTTCAAATTACACATCTGTTGTGAGTGGCCGTGTGGGACAAAGCACAGAGGCTGGTGCAGAAGTACCAGCACAGCAGTGGTGATGTGGGATGTGGATCTGCTCCAGGGTTAGCTGCTCTGGTGAGCCTGGCACCTCCTCTGCCCGAGTGCCATGCAGGTGAGCGCCTCTGGTCCCCCAGCTGAGCTGCTCTGTGACCACTCTGATCCTTCCCATCAAAGCAGAGCTCTGCAGGGGCCTGGGCTCAGCCCTGGGGCTGGCAGGGGCCAGGGGCAGTGAGTGACCCCTCTGTGCACAGCCCTGGGGCTGGCAGGGGCCAGGGGCAGTGAGTGACCCCTCTCTGCACAGCTGTTTGCAGACTGCCTGAGTGCAGGGCTGTCCTGATGTGGAAAGCCAGCTGCAGAGCTCAGTGCTGCTGGGTTATTGCTACAGGAAGTAAGAGCTCCACCCTGTTGGTGTGCAGTACCTGTGCACCTCTGGCCGCTGCGGGTGAGAGCTGAGTGTGTGGAGCTGCTGGGCGATGCCACAGGAGGGTGAGATGGTTGTTCTGCTGCAGTTGCACCGGGAGGCTCTGCCAGAGCAGCTGAAGCAGGAGCGGTTCCCTCCGGCAGTCAGTGTGTGTGACTGACACCTCTGCAATGAATGATTGTCATCTGGTGTCAATGCTGGCTTGTGCTCGGTCCCCACACCAAATCACTGAGCTCACATGAGGATCACATGCCCGAGCACGTCACTGGTGCTCCGTGTGACCTTTCCAGCTGCCCCTGAGCTCATCTGCACACCCACAGCTGCCCCTGTGCCCGTGGCACCCACACCGGCTGTGCCTCACCCCCGAACGTGCCCCACAGCCCTCCAAGGGCATCTCCTCAACTCAGCCTGGCTGAAATCGAAAAGAGCTACTGGCAGGGCAGTCCCACAGGGGAGCAGATTAAATCTGACAGCTGGGGCGGGGAGGGGAGCTGCTGGGTGGAAGTGATGGGGAGAGCTGCGATGGCCAGGAATTCTCACCCGGTGAGCCCAGCAGGAGCTTTCTGACTCAAAACATATCAAATAAAGGAGAGCAGTGAGACAGATCAACTTTCCATTCACCATTGCTGTCTTCCCAGTGCAAATGGCCCCCTTGGCTGCCCTGGGGAGGCTGGCAGGGACTGGGCTAGGCCACCTGGAAGCAGGTGAGTCTTGGTGGTTGGGTTCTTTCTCTGCCAGCCTTCAGATGGGCTGTCCATGCAGTTGCCATGGGCTCATTACCATTTCAGTTGATCAATATGGACCTCAAGGTGAATTTCTAGATGTTCTCATGGTATTTGTGCTCCTGGTCTACTGATGATATGCAAGAAAATACTCAATGGTCAGTTTCTATTTTGCAGCTCTAAAATCAACACTACAGGATTCAGCCTCTTCTTGTATTTTCCTTTAGATAATTTTTTCATGACCCTACTGCTTTTTTTTTGTCTACCATTAGAGATCTTTTAGTTAAAATAAATTATTAAAAGCATAGCTGTCAGAATAAATTCCTGGAAACACGCTTTGATTTGGGGAGTCTGAAGAAAGGTCTTTAATCCAAAACTCTATCTGAATGTTCCCTCTCAGCTCCAGCTCTTCCTGCCTGACCATCACAGACAGGACAATGCCCCAAGCCACCCAGTCCATTACTTCTCTCTCTTACCCTCCCATCTCCATGCATGCTGCTTTTTTTAAATTTTCTATTTGCAGCTGGCCAGCGGAAGATGAAGATGGGCCAGCACTTCTGCTGATGGGCTGTGTGGAAAAGGCTTTTGTAGGGTAGAGCTAAAGAATCTAAACAGTTCTACAGAGATCCTGCAACTTTCCCTCTTCCCCAGCAGATACATCTGGGAAATAAATGAGTGGTAGGACCTCTGCTCCCTTAGCTTGTGTCAGTTCAGTGTCAGGGCAGTGGTCCCAAGGAGAGTGGAGCCCCTGCATCCCCAGGGCTGGGGTGGCCCCTGCTGATGCTGGGTGGTGGCCCTGGCTTTGCTGGCTCTCCTCCATGCCTGCTTGACTAGCAGTGCTGATCAAAGCAGCATGCGGTGCGACGGGTGTGGACTGGGGCATTTTCAGATCTCATTTGATTTCTGAGGCTTAACAGGATTTGTCAGGCCGAGCCATTTCCACCGAGCTGAGTGACAGTCACGGATGATACAGAGAAGGGCTCATTAGAGCAGCAAATTCACAACTATGCATAAAGCAGCAATAACTGCTCCCTTAAAATTCCCTGGGCGCTTTGACACCAAACAGTTCTCCTAATTGAATGTCGGAAGGGAGCATTTTTGCTCCTCTTTCCAAGCAGAAAATGATCAAATCCCCACCAGCCAAGGCTGGGCAATTATTTTCAACACCCCTCTAACGCAAGAGCTCTCTCCCAGTGCAAGGGCAGTGTGCATTGCTCTGACAGCCCTCGCTGCTTGTGTTGGCTGGGGTGTCAGGTTTGTGCTTTCCTCAGCCTGACTGAACTCTTGGGAAGGCTGTTACAGAAAATGAAACACACTGATGATGATCCTGGCTCTCAGAAGTGTCCATGAGCATGCAAACCATGGCAAACGTCATCCCACGGTCTGACAGAGTTGAAAGCACTCCCCCAGTGTTCAGGAGGCTCCTGTGCTGGGATTCATCATCTCATGCAGTTGCAAATTGGGAGGGGGGGTTACATCTGTGCCAGAGTCCTTCTCACTCCTGGTTTCAATAGTGAAAATTTTCAAGGTTAGTGTTTTGCACACTGATTCCTCTATGCTGTGCCTGAAACAGGTAGAAGATACACTTGACATTGCCCAAATCTCTCCTCATGCCTCATGCTCACTGTAACAGACCTGCAGCTCTCCCCAGAGAATGAAAAATCTCCTTATTAAAGGCCAAGCACTGCCTGCACTCTTTGTTGTCAGGGACTGCCCCTGTTGTGGGAACTCTCTGCACCCCCTTGGTCACTACATTTTCTTCAGTAATAGAAAAATGATCTGCCTATTGGTACAGGAGGGAGTTTAATGTCTTCCATCCTTTCTGGCTTTCACTGGGCATGAATGGGAGGAAGAATTTTTGTATTTAAGCCCAGCTGGCATTTACAGCCCCTCAGCTTTTGTTACTTCAGGCATTCTGGTTATAAGGTTGGGAACAGGATGCCTGATGCAAAGACTAACAAATGCTGATGAACTTCTTCACAAGGCAGACTGTGAGGCAGCTGGACCACAAAGTCCTGCTTAGAGTTTGGTCAGGCTGTCATGATGTTTGATTTGTCTTTACACAGTAAACCTAGAAATTGTAACAAACTTCCAATTACATTTCTATTTTCTACCAGCTTAGTAATATTTGAATTAATATTGAATGTAATATTTAATGTGTGTGTACCTTTCCATCATGGGCAGAATAACACAACAGTGGACCAATAATAAAATTCAGTGCTCTTCAGTTACAAACACTTGGTCCCTCTCTCCAGCAATGCAAGCTCAGACCATTCACAAAAGAAAGGATTCTGTCTATTTCCATTTTAAAGTCAGACTGCTTGGCTTGTAGCACCTCTTCTAATTTTTCATAATTTTAAATAAATGCAAACTAACATTACAATAGGAAGAATGCAACCTGTCACTGCAAATCTCTTAAAATCAGATCTGTGGTTCATTTTGGTTGAAGAGCTCTCCCCTGAGATTTATTTGTCAGTCCATTTCATAAGCTGGAGATGTGCCTATGAAAGGTGTACTTAAGTGTAAGACTGTCTGTCAGGTCTTTGACGGCAATTTGACTGAAGTTTGTTGATTCAGAGAGATAATAAATAGTTCACAATTATTCTACAAGATCTGCATGACATGGCATGAACTGAACCAAGGAGAAAGGTGGGAACTGGAGTTCCACTTCTGTTATTTGAAAGGCTAAAACCAAGGAACACTAACAATAATAGCAATTTTTGTTGAAGCACAGTTCCTTTTGTGTAAATACTTATTTCTATGATGCTTATTTTCTAAAAAAACCTTCATCTTCACCAATATGATAAATATTTGTTGGACGATGGGTGAGCTGGATCATTTCCCAGTGCCTTTGGAAATAGTGAGAAATGCTTGTAGCTTCCTGTGATGATTTGAATGTACTCCTGACACCTTTTTTCTTTCAAGTATCTGTTTTGTTGTGTTATGCTGCTGCTCAGACCCCAGAAGTTCACCAATAACATGGTCTGCCTGGAACTCTGCTGTTTTGCAGGTGGAGGAAGCTGCTCATTAGGCTGACGGTGCTTGTCCAGCCCTAAAGGCACACCTGGCAGACAGACACTGTCATTTGGGTGACATCAATTGCTTCCATGTCACTCCCAGCCCTGGGAGCTGGCACCTGAAGTGCTCTGGTGCCAGCTGCTCGCAGAGATAGGAAGAATATGTACATTTGTAATTTTTATTTATTTCTATGCCAGTGTAGAAACGCAGGTGAAATGGCTTTACAATTCAATGACATTTTCCTCTTTGTTCCAGTGTTGCAGGATTTGGGTTTTATTTTTGCCTAAGAGAGTTTGGGAAGCCAATGACTGCACAGTAATTAGAGACCCCATTTGGCTGCATTTAGACAGTCTGGAGGATGTAATTAGCTCTTGAGCCAGAACAAAGATATACATGTCCAACCATACTTCAGCAAAAATGTGATTTGGTCTCTTTTCAGTTTTGGGGTTTAATCTGAGGTTGTCTGCATATTGCAATTTGAGTATCTGCAGGGTGTGTGTGTGCCATCCTGTCCTCCCACCCCATTCCCTTAAACTTTTTTAAATCTCAGTTTTTCCTTTGACAGTCACACCACAAGTGTTCCCTGAGAACTGCAGGTGCCTGGATCAGCTTGGGTGGCATCCTGGGGACTCCCAGGTGTGGTGCTTTTACACTGGCTGTTGGATTTCCAAATTCTCCTTGGCAAAGTCAGCGGGAGCAGAACTGGGGAAAGCTGAGTCTCTCAGAATGTCCTTTCTGTCTTTTATTTCCAGTCATGGTTAACTGGGAATTTCATACATTAAACAGCAGTTGGAAACAGGCCAGAAGAAATATGAAAATCCAACAAACTCTTCTCTTATTAGAGATGCTTCCTTCCTTCTCTAACTCTGGGGCTCCTGCCTGGCTCAGGCCCTCACCAACTCCCTGCAGTGTGTGCCCAGCATCCCTTTTCCATAGCCCAGTGGGGATGTTTCCAGTGGGCTTCAGACACAAACAGGAAAACCTTCCTTCCGGCCACGGTAAATAACATTACCTCATCTCTGATACTATTCTTCTCCACGGAGGTTTATTGCAATGGGACATCGGACACAAGGCCAAGAGGTTAAGGAGCTCAAGCCAAGGTCTGTGTGCCCTGGAGAACAGGAGAGGCCCCCCCTTCCCTGCACTGCGAGTTAAGAACCCATCCAGGGAAGCTGAAGGCTGTAAGTGAAGTGTTGGGCCTGGCAGAGAAGGTTCAAACTTTCTGAAGGAATGACAGCAGGGGATTAATGTTCTCTGTGCTCCCCAGCAAGGTTCCCTCCGGTGCCAGCGAGGGACCAGAGTGTGCTGCTGTGGATCAGCTGCTTCCAGTTCCCTGGAAAACACCCAGAGACCGAGGGCAGTGCAGAAGGAACCTGCTGGGATGGAGAGCAGTGGTCAGGCAGCACCGGCTGTCCCAGTGGTGAGGCAGTACCGGGGATCACGCAGCATCGGTGGTCAGGCAGCACCGACTGTCCCAGGGATCAGGCAGTACAGATGTCCTGGTGATCAGGCAGCACTGGCTGCCCTGGGGATCTGGCAGCACTGGGGATCAGGCAGTACCGGCTGTCCCAGTGGTCAGGTAGCACTGGTCAGGCAGCTCAGGCTGCCCCAGGGATCAGGCAGTACCGGCTGTCCCAGTGGTCAGGCAGCACCTGCTGCCCCAGGGATCAGGCAGCACCGGCCAGGCAGCACCGGTGGTCAGGCAGCACCGGTGGTCAGGCAGCCCCGGGCGCCCCGGTGTGTGAGCCGTACCCACACACTGACCATCGCTCACAGCCACACCGCCGTGCTGAGAACACACACCTCGGCTGTCCCACGGCAGCGAGCAGCAAGGAGCGCTTCAGTCTGAGAAAGATGTGCTTAATTGTTTCCAAAATGTTTGAAAGGCTATGAGAGTCTCTAGACAATATTGCTGCTTCAAAATGCACTGCGAATGCCAAAAAAAGCCCAGTGAGGCTGGTTTATTTTGCTCAAAGCTTTTCTGAAAAATCTTTCACTTTAAACGTAATAAACCCCAGCACTTCTGAATAAAACATGGGTATGCAAAGCAGAAGGATGTACAAATTTGCTAATATTCATGCTTACTGTATAACAAAGTATATGCTCCTTTATGCAAATTCCTACCCCAGATCAGATGGACATCAACATAAAAGAATAATACATAGACAGAGGGCTATTTTTATTAGAAATAACAATTTAAGAAAATTATTGTCCCTTTCGTGAAATAAAAAAACCTGGTAGCACTCAAATGAAAATCTATTTTTTGTTAAAGAGCATTTTAATAGAAATTTTGTCTGTTTCTAATTTTAAAAAATAAGATGTAATACTTCTAGTAGCTCATTTCCCACATTTGAAATCAAACATGCTTTTTTCATTAGAAAATGTCATTGCTGGTGGTGAAACCACATTAAATTTATTCCAAATATCTCACACTTCCAATGAAACCTCAAAACTGTAGTCACACTTTGAAAATTCATGGGTTCTTAAAAACATTCCAAAAAAAGAATGTTTCTGTTGCTGATTTTTATCAAGCTAAAATGTCTATTTCTGTCACGAGAATTTCAAAGAGTAACTAGTACAAAAGTGGGGTGATTTTTTTTTTTGTTGTAGTACCATTTAATTTAAATAGTGTTGACTTAAAATCCTGCTGAGAAAGACTCTGCTTTATTCTGGCTCTTTAAGTCTGTAACAGAAACAATCCTGAAATTGATGAGGATGAAGTGCATGTGAGAGAGGGAGTTACATACATTGTGGTTGTTTCTGGAAGGTTCATTCCTTTACATGTAAAGGAAAACTCTATCAGGTTTATTGTAAATACTGTTGTAAATAATTTTAATGTTATTGGAAATAATCCTTGCTGAACAGCCCTTGGTTTATGGCTGTGCTTTCTTCTTCAGACACAAAGGAAATTAGTATGAACATGAAGTCTTAAATTTCTTTTATGAAGACAGGTGTTGTTGATTTATGTGTAATTCCCCATGAAATACTGGCTCATGGTTCAAATTGAGTCTAACATTATTTAGGACTAAGAATAGTTTAGAAATTTCTTGAAACTGAAGAGCCTAATAGGCACAGACAAAGCAATATGCAAAGCAGGGGAAATGCATTGGGAAGCAACTGCAAATCAAATTATTTCAAGAAAACAAACAAATGCTGCTTGAAACATTTTGTGCTGCCAGAGATGACAGGAGAACTGCAAGGAGCTTTAAATGGAAGGAACTTAACAGGAATGTCCTGCGGCCTGTAGGGATGTGTCAGGGCTGTCCAAAGGAAGGAGTTCTCTGTTCTCTGCAGTCGACAGAGAAGGCCTAGGCTGCAGTCACTGCTGGGCCTTGCAGAAACACCTGGAAAGCACCAAATACTGTGCACACCTAGGCAGGGCAGAAAAACAGGGCTGGTTGGGAAGAACAGGGTGTAGCCTAAAATGGTGTGTAAGTCAAGGACAGAATAACGAAAGGCCTGTGGGTTACACACAGGGCTATTAGGTGCTGTATTGGACAAATGGTCGAGCTACTCTAAACATCTCTGAATGGACTGAAGATAACATTTGGAATGGGACAGGGTCCCCAAGGTAGCCTTTGGAAGGCTAAATATATTTGAAATAAAGAACAAAATTCCTAACAATGATGTCAGAGTATAAAAGCCTATTCCAGACAGATTCATTCTACTACAAGTGCTCTGCGACAGTCCCAGATTGGAGCTGTGCACATCCTGCCCCTGTGGGTCTGCACGTTTGACCTCCCACTCATTCTCAAGCTATTGCTGCAGCCGATTCTTCCCTTTCCACTCTTTGTTCATAGTTCTGTGGGGTTGATCATGGGTGGCAGAGCTGGGTGGTGAGAGGTGGGATCAGTGGGTGCAGCATCCCCTGCCCTCGGCCAGGGCTGTGTGCCCACTGAACAGCTCCAGGAGCCAGGTGTGAGCCCAGGAAGGCAGCAGGACAGCTCAGGAGCCAGGTGTGAGCCCAGGAAGGCAGCAGGACAGCAGGTGTGCTGTGAACAGCTCAGGAGCCAGGTGTGTGCCCAGGAAGGCAGCAGGACAGCTCAGGAGCCAGGTGTGAGCCCAGGAAGGCAGCAGGACAGCTCCAGGAGCCAGGTGTGAGCCCAGGAAGGCAGCAGGACAGCTCAGGAGCCAGGTGTGAGCCCAGGAAGGCAGCAGGACAGCAGGTGTGCTGTGAACAGCTCCAGGAGCCAGGTGTGAGCCCAGGAAGGCAGCAGGACAGCAGGTGTGCTGCAGTGCAGGGGAAGGGGAGCCCAGCACTGACAGCTCCCTGGGAAGTGCCTCAGCAGGATCTGGAGCCGCTTCCCCCAATCACACACCCATGAGTTCATCAGTCTGGCTGACAGAAACAGCTCCGTGGCACAGCGACCCAAACACTGCACCTCCCTTTCCTCAGTCTGTTTCCCATTCCAAACGAGATGTGAATACCTCGAGATGAGAATGCACTGCACTCCCACCTGTGCCTGACTCCCACGCCTTTCAGTGTGAGTCTATTCACAGCAACAGCCGTATGAAACATCCTTAGGGAATCTGACTCTGGTTACACTTATGCGAACAGTGTGTGGAACCAGAAATTTGGGTTTGGATTAAGTCGAATTAACTAAAGAGTTTGGCTGAGAAGTATTTCTAAGGACTAATACCTAATTTCAATGGTTTTCAATTTTACATGTTGATTTTTGTTTTTCAGAACATGAACTGGAAATAATAAAAAAAGGATTAAATCAGTAATATATTTGAGAGAAAAAGAAGGTTTTCCTCCTGTTTTCTTGATGAAACTAAGAGGGTTTATTGTGGAGTTTTTGCTGCCCATGAATCTTTCCCTCTCGCACCTGTGCTAGAACCTGTGCTATGATGGATGGCTGTCGTCCTGCCTAGGAGCAGCCACACAGGCTAAGGACAGGGATTCCAATGTGTATCCATGGATGTGTTGCTCAATCTCCTTGTTTTCACTTTATTTAGCAGCACTTTGTGAGGCAGGAAATAGAAGGTAAGGCCTAACCAGCAAACAGAATCTTGCTGATTCTTTGAAGTAAGTTGAGAAGACGCAACAGAGAATGGCAAAAAACCAAAATAATTTTGCAGCTGCATCTGGGTGCACTGAACGAGGAGAGATGGTATGGCCAAGTTCCCATCGGAAGGGAGGTGCAGGGAATGAGCCACAAAATTAACACAGCACAAATCATTTTGGCAACGAGTCTAGGAGGAAGAATTTTTGAGAGATTATGTTCAAGAGTAAGGGTGGGAATTAACTAATGTCTGGTGGTAAAAAGGACATGGAGAAAGTGGAGTCATGGCTGACTGAGAGGTTACAAACTCAGGTCAGGAAAAGGACAGCGGGTGTGAGCCAGGAGCGGGAGAGGAGCAGGGACAAAGCAGGGGACTGAGGGGCTGGGGAGAAGCAGGGGGGTTTGGGGGCCCAGCTTAATGGAGAACAAGTCATTCAACAAAGGAAGCAGAAAAGATGATTAAGATATAAATCAGGATCCTTTGGGGATCTGAGCAAGAAGTAAAACAAAGAGAAGTCAATTCAAGGAAGTAAAGAAATGTGGGAGGCACAGAACAGAGTGGGGCAGCCTATAACTGCACAGAGCACACCACAGAAGCCTCACAGAAACACATTCCAAAATAGATTTCATTCATTTTACTTCTTATTAAGCTGAGAAAGTATTATCAAAATTTCTCAGTTTCATTTTACAATTATTTTTTTCCCAAATACTTAAAAGCACAGAGAGCAGAACCTGTAGGGCTTTCACTTTGTGCAAGGTACCTGCTTGAGGGTGTGCTGAATGAGACCAGGTGGAGGAAAGCAAATTCTGGAACATGGTTGTGGCAAGGAGGTTAAGGAAACAGACTGGAGAAAGTGTGAGGGTCCCTCATACCCAAAATGGCTTCTTTAGTACAATTGAGACAAGCTTGCAGCAATAAAATCAATGATCCTGTGGTGAACTAATGAGGAAAAGTGTGAGAAGATCTGACTAATAAAAAATGGAAATTGCATGTTGTGTGAAAAGCAGTTATCACTTCCAGATTGTGCAGGCTCTATGTTTCTATTTATTAGTACAATGCATTAGTACCACTATAAAATGCTGCACTTTATTCCTCTGTAACCCTCCTCTGCATGAAGGGAAGGTTGAATTTCGGTCTAGGCCTGAGGCCACCCTTGTTTTCCATCCATCCACATTGCTACAGACAAGGTGATTTATAAGCAGATTCTCACACAGGAAACAGAAGAAACAGCTATAAAAATCTGCCTTCCCCCTCATTTAACCCAGACCTGTTTGTGACTCTCGGCAGGTGCCTGTGCTCAGGAACAGGTATCACTGTGTAATTAATGTGAGTTAGTTATTTAACAGTATAAGTTTATCAGAGTAAACAGTGTAAACAATACTATCTCTTTTGTCATTTGCCAGTCATTTCCTCAAGGGGGAATGTTTTAACAACCAGACATAAATGCACATAGATTTTCAGCTGACAATGTACGTAAATGCAATTATCTCTGTGAATTTTACATTATGTTATCTAGAGAGCACTGGGAAGCTGAGGCGCATTCATGACCATTATTCAGGTGGGTGTTGGTGACGCTGCTGTCAGAGGCACCTGTGGGCACTGGCTGGGCAGACAACAGCTCACAAGAAATGAGCGTTCTGGAGCATGCCATGCTGAGCCCTCAGCGCGTGCGCCCCTCAGCGCAGCACTGAGAGGGGAGGGCTCGCACCCTGCTGTACTGTGTTCTGATTGGCCCATCGTTCCCGCTCTGTGCAACGGTTGGCTGGCGTTCCCACTCTCTGTGGCAATTGGTCCGGTGTTCCCGCTCTGTGAGGCAATTGGCCCAGTGTTCCCGCCCTGCGCAGCGGTGCTCCCACTCTGTGCAGTGATTGGCCCAGTGTTCCCGCTCTGTGCAGTGATTGGCCCAGTGTTCCCGCTCTGTGTGGCGATTGGCCCAGTGTTCCCGCCCTCTGCAGCGATTGCCCACTGTTCCCGCTCTGTGTGGCGATTGGCCCGGTGTTCCCGCTCTGTGTGGCAATTGGTCTGGTGTTCCCACTCTGTGAGGTGATTGGCCCGCTGTTCCCGCCCTGAGCAGCGATTGCCTGGTGTTCCCGCTCTGTGAGGCGATTGGCCTGGTGTTCCCGCTCTGTGCAGTGATTGGTGCTCCCTGCCCCCATGTTGAAGGTTCGCCATGTGGCGGGAGAGCGGGCTCTGAGGGGAGCAAAGATGGCGGCGGCGGTGTGAGGGGAGCGTGTCCAATACGTGAGGGAGCCACAGCACCGCGCTCACCCTGAGCTCCCACGGGCCTGAGCTGCTCCCACAGCCCAGTGCGGTGTGCCCTACACAAGCATGGTTGCTCCTCCTGTTCTCTACACAAGCCTTTGTTTTCAGCCTGTGTCCTCTTCAGAGCAAGGCAAGCCAGCTCCCACAGCCACTGAACCGTCTCAAAAGGCAAATGAGCTCTGAGGGGTGTTACTCCCCTTCAGGTAAATAAAAATTCTGTGCGTTCCATGCAGTCTGATACACCAAAAAGTAACACAGTTGTAATTACACAAGACACCTCTCAGTACTTAAAAGCTAACTAATTGCAATTATCTCAGCAGTCATACTGTATTTCCAATATCATACAATATGTTTATTGCTTCTACTTCAGAGTGCAACACTTCATGAATTTTTAAAAAGTATTTATTTAAACATAACCATGGACACAGAAAATGTACCATTTAGTACCATTTAGTTACTAGAAGAAAATTATCCCCCTCTCGAAACCTCACTTGTTAGAAAGGAATACAATTGCCGAATGTTTATGCAGGGGTCCTATAGTACATGACCAAGATTTTATCCCTTAAGTATGAATGCCTACATGTAATCTGAATACTTTTCTGTGAAGGTTTTAATTGCACACGGGTAACAGTGGCAACACTTGTTCATTGGGTCATTATCAAAAAGCAAAGGAGTTGAATTATGTAGAGACGAACTTTCTCCCTGCTGTATTCCCTCTGCTGCTTTCAGGGCAATTATGACATATTTCTGTGTCCCAGAATTATGGGGAAAGAACATGGGGGAAGGAAACAAAACCCTTGTGATAGACTCACAAGAAATGAGTTTTTATTCACTGAGAGGTCTGGCTCCATTACTATTCAGAAACCAAACAATACCCAGCTCAGCAGCTGGAGTGAACCGGGGTTACAGGATCTGTGCAGAGGGATGTGGGGTCATGTGTGTCTGAACTGGCCATGCTGATTATTATTTTCAGTTTTGTGATTGTGGTTTGGTAGAAAAATATGTGTTGGAGTCAAGGTGCATGGCTACCCAAAGACTTGCAAACCCCACTAATGCCTACAGAGCATTGGTGAATGTGGGTGACTTAAATTTTGTTCTCTTTTTGAGGCTTCTGAACTGTGGGAGGTAAGCTGACCTGTTATTTCACATCGATGGTGAGATACTAAAATAGCCATTGTTTAGGCTGGCACCTTTATAAATGGCTGTGGGAATTGTTAACCTGATTCTCCTGCCTGTGCTGGTAGAAACTGGTGCTGGTACTGAATGTTACTGGATGTCTTGTGCCCTTGGGAATGCAATTATGGACAGGTTTTTTGGTCTATAAATTTACCATGTTCTCAAAGATTTTTTCTAAGTTCATTCCATTCTTATGCCTGTTTTACCCATCCTTGGTGTGATCACTTGTTATCCAGGTGCAGGATTTGTTTTAAGCAGCATTACATAGCTGAGCATGAGACAGGAGTGGGCAGGGGACCTTTTCCTCAGAGCTGGGGATCCCTGCAGCAGGCATCAGCCCTGGTCAATGAGGAGTCAGATCTTTGGCTCCTTTGTACCCAAGCCCCCAGGCTGCCAGACACTGAGCACCCTTTCATCCTTGTGACTTCAAAGTGCTGCTCAGAACTGGGCAGAAAGAGGCTCTGAGTTAGATCTGTAATTGGAGCAGATCTATTAGGCTGCCCTGCCTGGTCTTTGCAAAGCGTGTTGTTTGAAACCTCACAGCTAATGGATGTGTTCAGGTAGAGCACGGCCTTGTGGAATTATTGCAGCTCTTTTTAGCTATCTATAAATGCACCTTCTTGAATTTCATTTGAGAGGTAAAATCAAACGCTACCTCATGTCCTGTTACACATAGTTAAAAAATATTCAAGGTTCCCAGAGCACTGGAAGTGAATTGCCTCATTACAAAGTTGGCCTTAGCATTTTTGACATGGCCGGCAGATTTCATACTCTTTATCCGGAGGAGCTGCGAAAATTGTGATCAAAAAGCCAACCCTGGAGTTGTGTTCTGGCAGTACAGGTACGTCGCTGCCAGAGGATTGTCAGAGTTAAAAGCACGATCTATTTTGGTGTGAGTGAGAAGTGCTGTTGGTAGAAGCCCTGCTGTGGCAGAAGGACAGCAGTGATTAGAGGTGAGGTGTCAGGGCTCTGGCCAGGGAGGCCCAGCCCAGCAGCCAGCCCAGTGTGTGCTGGGGACCTGGGACTGAGCCAGTGTCCCCCACCATGGACCCTCACACTTGTGCCACGCAAGGCACACGGGGCTCATGTTCAAACCATGACCAACAGCCAGCTGTGTGAGTGTTCCAGGCTGGAATGTTCTGCTGGAAATACAGTGTTTCTATGTAAGCTGGTAAAAATGCAAGGCAGCCTTATTGTCTGAGGTGGAAGGGAGGTGTGTGAAGGTGTGGGTTCTGTCTCACAGGGAGCAGCTCCTCTTGGGTTTCATCTGTGAGATTCCTGGATAACATGGAACAGAGGAAAATTGCAGTTAAAAATAATCAGGGTTGATCTCGAAGGTGTCAGGAAAGGAAGTGCCTTACAGTGCCACAGGACCTGGGTTCTTTAAAACCCAGGAAAATAACATTTTTTGAATTTCAGCTGCCTGATAGGGATACCAGTTAACCCCAGCCACACTCTGGCTGGAGTCAGTGGCTATTGAACAGCAACCACCAGCTGTTCAATATTTGTTTGAGGTCTAGCAAAGTATTCAAGAATTCCTGAAGCTGGTAGTGAGAAAGAAAAAAAAAAGGAGAAAAGAGAAAAGAAAATCTGGGATCTCTTACTTACAGGAAATTGGGAAAAGCATACATCTCACTGAGAAGCCAGGAAGCACACATGCACATGGATGTTCTTCCTGTTGAGTTTTCTTAGCATTCCCAATCCATGGGAAGTTCTAAAAAGCATTTGACTCCAGTTCAGATTTGGTCTCCCTCAAGTGAAAAATGCTGCTTCTCTGCCAGCTGTGTGGCCAGAGTCACACCAGGAGCTGAGGCAGGCAGGTTCCTGCTGGTGAGGTTTGCTCAGTGTTGCCAGCACTGCCCTGGCTCAGTCTAAAGCCCTGTTGGGCAGGAGCCGATGGCAGCACCATGTCCTGGGCAGAAGGTTTTGCTCTTAGAGGGGATGTTTGCACCTTTCCACTGAACCACTTCCTTCTCAAAACCTCAGTCTGTGTCTTTTAAGGATTACAAGGTTCCATGTAGCAAAACATAAAGCTTTTGTTGTTGTTTTCACCAGAGGTGTTGTTTTTCCTTGCAGATCTCCATGGGACTCCAAGTTCCCTCTGAAAGTTGGAGCTGTTTCACAGGGGTTGCTAAGGTGATTTGGTGGGGAGGAAATGCACTGGTAATTTGCTGTTAAGTTGTTTACAGGAGAATATGAATAAAATTTTATCGCCTGAGCAATGCAAGTGTCTGTGTCTGAGAGTATTCACTAGAGAAGAAAACAACTGTTCAAATGCCCAATTTGTTGCCCCCAAGGACCATAAAATGCAATGTCTGCAGGGTAGAGGCAGCAACATCTTGTGTCACCTTTTCATAATCTCAATTGGAATGTGAAACATTTTCATTTTGCTCCCTGTTTTTTGATTTTTAAATGTATTTCTATATGTGAATGGTTTGTCAAGTGTTTACTGGGGAATATTTAGTGTTCCAAAGTAGATATTACACTGAGTCATCACAAATAGCTTTAAAGCTATGAACAAACCCTGCTGCCCCCATGCAGCTTTGCACCCAGGAAAACAAAACAGCATGACGCATCTTTGGTGGGGGGAAAATCCTCCTTCACTCCAAATATCAGGGCTGCCTTATTCCTAGGGTATGGTAATTCCATGTGGGGTACCAGCATGTGCCTAGCATCCTGCCTTCTCCAGCGTTCAGTCTGTCATGTTTCAGAAGGAAATAAAGTTATGGCTCATGGGGGAGAAGGTTTGAAGAACAAATGGTCTTACAGCCTAGAGCCAATGCTAGGGAGGTCTTAGGTGTGTGAGTGGCAGGGAGAGGCTGTTTCCACTGTGCCCTCTCGATTTTACCTGGATTCTTCATTTCCTTCTCTATTTTGGGATACTGACAGCGGATGATTAGGTGTGGTTCTTCACCTGGGCAGTCTGACCTGGCAGAAAATACTGGTCAGAAAGATTACCTGCATAAATCTGCTGACTTGACCTGTAAAGAAACTGCTGGAGAGTTGTGGAAGAATTGTTCCGCGTATTTAAGGACAAACTTCAGAGGTTGCTGGAGCTGTGGGGTTTGCAGCCCTGTGCTCTGACTGACAGCTCGTTAAAGCCAATGGGTCTGGTCATTGAATGGGCTCCGTCTGGGCTCTCACCAAGGTGTGTTAGCACAGGGGTTTGGTTTGTAACACAGGGATGGGTTTTACTAACCCAGAGGACCTGGCTCCAAGTAAAAACACTCAAAATAAACACCATGAAATATTTACTGCCTTCTGCACAGCGAGTCTGAGCCATCTGAATACCTGTCACAATTCAGACATTGCTGAATCTCCTGAGTCTGCCCTGCATTTACCTTATCTGCAGTCTCTGTAATTAAAATACATTTCCAAATCTTATGATTTCCTCTATTCTGTTTCCTTTCATATTCTCTTAGTTTGTCTTGCTCTATTACTCTTACTTTTAATACAACTTTGAAAAACAAAAGCATTCCCATGTCTAAGCCTTGACTTTCTGGACATCAGATTGATTTCCCCCAATGTTCTGGGCACAATGGTGATACTGAGAGTTTTAATAAAGAGGTGAAGAAAAAGAAAAATAACTGGGTACTTTTCTGATAAGGAATGCAGATGCTGTGACTTTGCAGGTGAGATAAACAAACCCTTTACTAAAGCAAAAATAAACCCTTTATTGAAGCAAAAATATTCCCATTTGTGTCTTTTTGTGCAAATTCTTACCAAGGAGAGGTGCAAGGAGGCAAGGGAGAATTTTATAGCTGCTTCAGTTTCTTTATGATTACTAAGATTTCCTTTTTGCTCTTCCAAGCAGAAGAAGCTGCTATTTATTTTTTTCTTTTTCCAATGTAAACACAAAAAGCTTTCCATCTTGCATTCTGTGAGTTTCTGTAGGTGTTGCAGGAGCATGCCTGGTGAAAAGCAAGCTGCTTTAGACAACTGCTGTGTCAGTCGGACTCTAGAGCAGAGAGGGATGGCTTTGGAAAATGACTGGCATTTGTGTAAATAACAAAATTCTAATTTCTTCACTGAACAAAAGTCCTCCTGAGAAAGGCTTCTTCCAAATTTTAGGCATTTGAATTAAATACAATCTAAAAATTCAAATGTTGCTTGGCAAGTTCCATTTGTATTCTGCAGAGAGCTTGTGCTAGCTCTCTGCATACATGCAGGTCTCATTCTGAAGGTAATTTAGCGTTTTTCTCACATAGTAACTAAAAAAGCAGCAATTAACTCCATCTGTTTTCACCAGAAAAGGCAACATAAATGAGATTTCAAAGGTGCCAAAATGAAACTGAGAGGAGGTTTCCATTGGGTTTACCTGGTTCCAGGACACTGCTGCTCCAGTCTTGCCAAAGATATCACTGGAAATGTTTTACTGATAAAAATAGTCCTGTCTTGCATGTGTTGTTCCAAGGACATGCCTGCCATTTTCTGGCACTGCTCTGAATTTGAATTACAAAGAGCAGCACAAAGGCAAACCTGATGGAAAACAAGTTCCTTTAAGAGCAACAATTCCTTATCCACCACACATTGATTTTGGAGGCTGTTTTTTTGTTTGTTTGTTGGCTTTAAACATGAATTAATCTGCTTTCTTGTTTCAAATAAAGAGCATTCTGCTGCGGTGAAGCCAAGAGCAGGAGCAGTGAGGAGTGGGCAGGCTGTGGCATTGGGGGCTGCCCAGGACAGCGCTGGTCCCTGGGCAGGAGCTGCTGTCCTGGCTGGCTCTGGGGGGACAGATGGCAGTGCAGGGGGCAGCTCCTGAACTCAGGGCAGAAATCCTTCCCTTCCCTCCTCCCACCCTCACTGAAACTTGTCATGACATTGTCATGAAATCACACTGTTCTCCACCAATGAAACAACACCCCAGGCCTGCTCACTGAGTAATTTAAACACCATCATTTCCACAGGCTAGTGTTTCAGATATTGATTTTCATTCTGATTTTTGTGTGATGGTATTAGAAGAAATCATGCAAATAATCCAAGAATATCAAGCTAAGTTAGCAGGACACTTCGACTTACCATAGAGAAATCCAAAATGCCAATGTAATTTTCTTTTTCAGGTTCACATATTAAAAACCTTTCTTTTAAGATACCTTTGATTAAATCAGATTAGGAAGATTATTAAAACTGTCAAATTTCTTGAGAAGTTGCTATGTACCATATTCTTGCTAAAAATTTTTCAACATGCTATTAATACAATGAAATAATTTTCACCCTTTTTTATATAATCAGAAGTTTATGTATCAGTCAGACATTAGTAAATGGTGCTCAACAACACATTCAGACTGTTCAGAATCCTAATGCAGGACAGTAAATACTGTTGTCAAAAAACTGAGGAATCCAGAAATTCCAGCTGCATGCTGGAGGAATTTGGGCTAAGGAGTAGATGTGGGGGAGCTTTGCTGTCTCTTAATGCACTTTTGTAGGTGAAGTAGAAGCAGATTAATGGAGCTGACACTGCAGTGCTCTCAGTTCTGTTCCTGTGTTAGTGCAATGTAAAAGCGGTGTGTAGATGCACACTGGAGTTTCTGAAGGATGGGGGTTACCATGGATACACTCAGGCGAGCCAATTGGTGTGAATGCAAAGCTCTGCTTCCTCTGTTTGCAGGAGGATTTGTTCTGATAAGAAACTTGTGCTGCCGCTGTTTCTCCTCCCCCTCCCACTTGTTACTGGAGCAGTACAACTCTTGGATGCTGTGTGTGATGCTGAGGGACAGTTCTGATCATGCTGCTCTATATCTGCTGCCCTCAGCTGGGATTCTCACACACTAGGGACACTTCACCTAAATGTTATTTCAAATGAATGATAGAACTAAATAATTTTGGGTGCTGCGAATTCCTAGTGTGGTGAGACCCCCCCGCATTTTCAGACTGTGAGAATACATGAGTGTCCCTTTCACTGCAGAGGGAGAGATGTTTGTGGTGGAAAAAAATTCTCTGTAGAGTAGATAATGGGGTTAGAAATAAGATAGAGGGGGAAATACCAGAAGGCTTGTTGAGTTCATGGCTGGTCTGTTTTTCTTGAGAGTAGGAGTCCCAAAGGGGCTTGACAGGAGGAAATACTTCCTTGGAATATGCAGAGAATTGGTATTGTGAGCAAAAGAGCTTCCGAAGTTGTGTGGGAAGAGGATTTGGTCCCTGAACTCCTGCTGCAGTTCTGAACACTTGCCCTGCCCTCACTGCTTGCCTTGCTCTTGTGTAAGCTGCAGTGCCAGGGAGGGGTGAGAGAGGTTCTCATCTCTTCCTGTCCTGTCTCTGTTCAGCTGCGGGATTCCCTGAGAGCAGAATGCCCAGCTCCACGTGCCCACAGCTGGATCAAACCAAAGGTGTGCGGAGAAGCTGTGGCTGACAGCTCCCAGCCCCAGGCAGTTCCCAGCACGGACGGGGCTGGCCCGCTCAGGTTTTTGCTGTTGCTGTGACTGAGTCCTGTCGGTGACGGCATCGCTGGGAGCAGCCACATGTCCACACCTTGTGATGCCCTGGTGGCCCCTGGCACACGGAGCGTCTGTGCCCTCTAACAGATCGAGGCGTTTGCATTTTCTGGGGCACCCAGCTCTTTGCTTAAATGCTGTTTCAGTGATAGAGGTACTGATAGAACTGATATTGAATAATTGAATTGAATCATTAACCCCAAACTGTAGCACATGAAACAGAGTTACTAGAGTACACTGGCTGATGTTGATAGTATTGCTACTTCTAGAAGTATTTCTTCTTGATCCAGCAAAAAGTTGCTGAAGTGCTGCTGTTCCTCACCATATTTATGGATTTCTCTTAGTTCAATTGATACTAACTTGGCTGCTGTACACTAAATAGCCAGGTCCTTATGCTTTACATCCCTGCTGTTGGACTGTGAGCCTGTACTCATTAAAACACAAATAACATAGCAGAAGTTAGTTTGGATGGAGGAAGAACTATGTGTTAGCACTCATGGGGAGACGGGGGAACACAGGAAAAACCCCGTGTCCACTTGTATCCCTGTCAAGGAGATGGTATTAACATTATTTCAAATGTAATACAGCCAGAGCTGGAATGTTTCCCCTGGTAAATGCCTTTGGGAGGATGCTTCTATGAAATAAATTCTCGAGCAGTGGATTGGTTATTATGAAAAATACTTTTCCATAAGGACCTATAATTTTAGAAAGCACTATCCCCAAGAATGATAATGTGCCATGGCTGGTAAATGATTTCCTTTTAACCCTCAGTATTCAGATCTTATTTTGTGAAATTACAAAAACTTTCCAGTTAATTTTTTCCTTTCAGATCCCAACCAGATCCAAATGGAAAGCTTGATTAACGTGCTGATAAGAGCATTAACCTGCACTTAGGATCAATGCTTCTTTGTAAGCCGTGAGTGAAAATAGATGAGTGTTGCTGTTTTCTGCTTTCATTAATGAGCTGTTTATCTCAGTCTCCATGCTGCAGGACTCAGGTGGAGCTGTCAGTTCTTCCTGCCCATCAGAACTGCTGGATACAATGGGAATGTGTGATTAAGGACAGGCTAAATACCTAAGTAGGAGCAGTGTCACTTTAATTATCCTGGCTTGGGGCAGTCTGTGTATGAGAAGCTGTTGTCAGGATTTACAAGTTTTAGGGAGTTGGATATTTGACTCCCTAGAAATAAGTATATGCCATAAATAAGTGTGAAAGTTTCTTCTGAAAAATCACTGAAAATAGCTGAATGTTCCAGATGAAATTGTAATAAAGCCTGGAGCATCAGTTTGTAGAGTCAGTTGTCTGTGGACAAACTTCTGACAGATTTCCAGCTATGAGTGGTGTGCTATAGCTCTAAACCCCAAAGATTTTATCCATTTTGTAATGTTTTGGATTGTCTCACTCCCACAAAATTTCCTTCTTGGAATTCCACTGAGTGAGTAAACTCAATAGTAACTAACGACAATTTACTCCCCATGTAGTTTTCTAACTTCTTCAAAGTATTTTCTACTACCAGTTTCCCTTGAAAATCTGCAAATATTTTATGGTCTTGTGAAAAGTGCAGCCTGCATTTGTTACATTGTTGCTGATTTTGCAAAAAAACATATTTGCAGTGGGACCAAGGACAAAATTTTATATGCCTTTAAATTGATTTGCAAAATTCTAAATTCCTGAGTGCAAAGAAAAGTGAATCAGTCTTTCAGTTCTCTCTCTCCTCAAGTAGTGAGAAGTTTCTAGATTAAGCTTTTGGAGAAAAATATAAAAATTAGAAATGTGCAAGACCAACCTCCTACTGAATCCCTAATAAGAAGGGATACCATTTGTCCTTTGCGTAGATCCTACTGCCTGGGTAGATCAGTGCCCAAGCATTCTACAGTGGAAAAGCTCAGCTGGGAGGGTATAAACTGCGAATAGACAAGTGAATGATATGTGTGGGTACATCCAGGTGCTGCTGGCAGCCTGGCAGTGGCATGTGCTGGAAAGATCTTGGGTTAAAAACCAGATGTGTATAGCTGTTCCCATGTTTTCACAGGATGGCTGTGTTAATTTACCCAGACAGATCCTGAGAATCAGAATCTATTCCAAGGACCAGTGGCCAAAGCAGCCCAGAGGTCCTGAATCCCCTGCTTTAATTGATTTCCCTCTTGCTTCAGATTGCTGGTGCCTTACTCATCTCCTGGGCCATGCTGTGTGGTGGTTGTTATTACAACTGAGCAGTTTGCTCTGAGCGCTGCTTTATCTCTTGTGTTAATATCTGGGACACCTTGAGAAAAGGTGATAATCCGTATGTCCTGGCTTATCCCGAACTGTGCTAGCCCTCACACAGACACACTGGCTCCAGACTCTCTTGTGCTTTAAACTAGCTCTCTTAGTGTGCAATGTGAATGCCTGAGAGGTCTGTTAAGGAATACTGAGGATGCTATTTAGTAGCAACTTGGGCTTTCTCTGCTTTGGAACCAGTTATGAGACCAGAATAGATAAGAGCCTGAATCTGTGCAGTAGCTTATTCTGCAATTGTTTCCCTGTGTAGACAAGCACTCCATACTGAGGAAAGTTGCAGGACGGGCAGTTTTCGTGGCCTTGAGTGGCTGCCAAAACACGAAGGAGCTAAGATGTATCAACCTGTTGCAGAAAGCTGGAGAAAAGCTCATCCTTCACCTACTTTATGCCATCCCCTATTGCCTGGGATTAGCTGATGGTGTTGGCTGAGTGTCACAATGGTTTACAGCTGTCAGGCATGCTACTAGAGGGAAATGTATATTCAGCAGTATTCTGACTTGTGCCTTATCCTCTTCTGCATTCATGGCTTGGAGAATGTGAGGCAAAAATCCCACAGTGAACATGGCGGTTTGCCCCATCTGACGTAATGAAATTCATCTTCCTGGGCCATCAGACTTGATTAGAAATATATTGTTTATGCTCAGAAAAGCTGGTGACAGCTTCAGAACCCTTTTATTCTTGTTTTCACTGCAGCTGCTGTAGCGAGCTGCTTTCCCTCTGCCCAGGCCCAGCAGGCAAGTCAGAGCTGCTGTGCTGTAGCCTTGCCTATGAACACCGAGGAGAACGGGAAGGAGGGAGGGAGAAAGGCTGATGGGAGGGAGCGCCAGGAGACACAGAGAATTATCTGCTAGGAGGGGGTTTTATTAGATCTCAAGATTGCATTTAGGAGAAGCCTGGTGTCATGTTCTTCTGTGAGAGGCTGAGGCACACGCCAGGGTGATCCTTGAGCAGTTTCCAGACTCACAGCACAAGCCAGCAGCTGCTGGAGCCGTTCTCTGCTCACACCCTGGGCTCCTAGAGCCAGGAGCTGAGCCCCAGGCAGGGCGGATACACAGCATAATGCTGAACTCCCAGCTGAGGGACCTGATCTGGAGACATTGCAAATGCATTTACAGCTCTGAATACCTTCCTAGAAAGGAGTGAAATGAGCAATTGCTGTTGTTTAACAGAGCAAGATGGAAACAGGTTGTTAAATATTTGCATTAGGTGCAATCCTAGTGCTACTCCATTCCAGAAGAGTCTTACTCTCTGTCATTCCCTCTGCAGGCCAGGCCGTGCCTCTTGGTAGCAATTCTGAGCAATTCTGAATCACCAGCCAAAGAATTAGAAAGTGTCATGATCTAATCATGATCTTAACAAGCCACTATATATCTGCAAACAAAAGAAGAAACCACAGAAGTATTCATTTGGAATGTTTTTCAGATGAAAGATATTGCGTTTGCTTGAGCACAAATTATTACAAATTCTGAAGCAATAAAGAAGAAATTAATTGGTTTTGTAATCTTTTTGTTTTCCTCTGTGAATTAAAATTTGTTCCATTGTATTGCACTGTGTCTAACTAATTGCATTTTTTGTGGGGATAAGAAAAGAATCAGTGAAGAGAATATGGAGAAAGGCACAATGCAGTTTCACCTTTTCCTATTCTGAGACCCTTTCCTGAATCTCAGGGGAAATGAGGGATCCTTTTCCCACTTTTGTGTCTGATTTAGGAGCCTGAGACAAATTCTGCAAAATTAATGCCTTCAAAGATGAGTCTGCTGAAGCTGACCTGGATAACAGGAGTAAAACCATCAATCTCATCGTGATTTTTGTTTGTATTTTATCTATTTCCCCCCTTTCCCCTATGAATGTGTAAAGTCATAAATTATTTTGGGACATCAAGAGCTGAAAATTTATTTGAATTTATGATTATCCAGTTGTGGAAAAGATTAAAATTTAACAGGAGATGAAATAATTTGTGTTCCTATGAGTACACATGGCTGTTTCTCACTTCTCAGCCGCTGTAAGCTCTTTGTGGAGGGATTTTCCACTTCTCTATTTTGAATTGCAGTAAAATGGAAAATATTTTAAATATGTCTTAAATTTTCAGTGGCTCCTATTATAAGCAGAAAAAAGGGGAAATAAAACTTCTTGAGCAAGGAAGACTCAGAAGAACAGACCAGGCCTGCCGCTGATGATTTTTCTTGCTGAGAACTGGACTAAATTATTATTTCACAGAAGACTTAGAGTCTTTTTACATGACCTTTATTTTGTGTTTTATGAAAGTCAGTGGACTTTACTTTTATTGAAGCCCTACTTTTTTATCTCTTTAGAAAGAAAACCCAAACAGAAGTCCCCCAAAAGCACGGGGACTTTTGCTATCACTGCCCTTGAACAAACCTGTTGCAGTGGCTGGCAGTGCCCCCAGCCGCGCTGGGAGTGTGCTGTGGGACAGCTGGCATTGGTGCCATCCCAGAGACGTCCAGGCCCCGCGCTGAGCCTGGCAGGTGGCCCTGGCACAGGTGGTGTCACCAGCGCAGCCAGGATGAGTTTTTCTGGCCAGCATGGCCACGGGGAATGTCTGTGGGCTGCGTGCACTCAGCTGCTGGACAATAGCACAGGGTTTGTGCTGAACCACGGGGCTGAAAATGTGTGAGAGAGCAGCGTGTGCTGCAGGAGAGATATAGTACACTGGCTAGATTGTAGCTTGCAGTCAAAAGAGGAATTTGATATAAAAAAGAATTACATAAATTTCACAAAGTGTACAAAGTGCAAGTCTGAATGTAATCCCAACTCATTGCAGATGTGCTGTTACTGACTGCTCAGAACTGGGAAATGTGCATTTGAAAGTGTTGCTTGGATTTGGTATAAACTGTTTATGAACTGCTCTGCTTGTTTTATAGTAAAATCTATTTAACCTCATAATGCACAATGTTATGATACTCATTTTCAAATAGAATAAGCTGCTGAGCTTTCCTTTTGCATTTTCTCAGATTGTTTGAGGAGCAGTGGCTGTGGTTGCATGTGCCCTTCTCTGCAGTCTGTCTATCTATTCTAAAGTCATTGGGTGCTCCAAATGGTATAGGGATTGATTCAGTACAAAACTATTTTGGGGGTTAAAATAAGGAGGAACTGACATCACTGTGATGCAGGAAAAGCAGAAAGGTTGTGAGCCAAGGCTGTTTTCCTTTCCATTGCAGACATGTCACTCGGGCAGATTTCCTGAAGGCTGCTTGGCCCCAAAGCTCAGAGATTCTGAAAGGAACAGAAAATAGCACAAACTGCTTTGCCATTACCTTTGGGCATGCAGTGACCCCATCAGCCCACCAGCCCACCTGTCCTGTCTGGCCTTGCAAGGCCCTTATTTGTCTGCTTACAGATGCATTGACTGTGCTTTGCAGCTTCACCTGCCACTCAGAACACCCGCTGCACCCAGTTCTGCTCTGGGTTTGGAGATAAGGGTGCAATTTCTGACCCTGTGTGGGAGAAATCAAACTTACATGGAGTTTCATTTAATGAACACATGGTTAAGTTTCCTGCTGAGTAACTCTGTGTTAATCTCATTTCTGAGCTCTGTACTCCAAGCATCCTGTGATTCAGCAGAGAAAGAATTTGTTGTATGTTCTTCCTTGCTCATTGAATTTCTGAGCTTCACATATTTAATATCCTAACTATGTGAAGAAAGGGTAAAAATCCCCACCTTCCAATACTGATGGTGTACTAAATTAGAAAAACTAAAGCAATATGATAGTCACGTAGTAGAAAAAATTTAAGAATACACAAGAGCCTTGAAGAGATGAAAAGCTATGTTATTTTTATCAGAATATGGATGACCAGTAAGGCAAAGTATGGGACATTTCCTTTGCTAACATTATGTTTTGGAAGAGCCTAAGCATCCTGCAGAAATTCAGAGGAAATCCTTAAAGCTGAGGTGGATTTGGCTGGTAGAAGGGTCTATTGCAATTTAGCTTGGGTTCTAGGAAAGTGATTGATGAGATGAGAAAGTTTTCTGATACATTTATTAATAAAAAAGTTAAAATGTGAACGGGGGAACATAATCGTTGGCTTTTGCCGTTCCAGCATTGCACCTGTGTGCTGGGTGTGTGAGGTGTCCTGAGCCTTGTCTCCTCCATGGCTGGGATTTCCAAGGCACCCAGCGCTCAGGGAAGTCGAACAATTGTATCAGCTTTCAGGAAGTAAATTTAGAAATAGAGTTCTGTATCTCACTATGGGCAAATCCAAACTCATTCCTGCTCAGGAAGAGCAGCATGGCGTTACAGGTGATTGCAGCCATGCCAACCTCAGCAATGAGCTTTTCCTGGAGGGTTGGCTGCCAGCCCTTGTTCCAGTTCTAGTCTGACTCTGCTGAAAATGTCCGGGTGCAGAGCCCAGCCCTGAGGGATGGTGGTTATGTTATTCTGACTGGCACTCTCTAGTTGTTTTCAGAATTCACAATTTGTGACAAAGGAGAACGAACAATGTCCACTAAAACAATTTGAAGTATGCCATGATGGTTCATAATTAAGTCATGATCTCTTTCTAAACTATAGACCTTATAAGAGCTTGACCTTTCAGAATTCAAAGCCTAAACTAAAAGGGATTTACATAAGTATTTTTTATGTAACCATTATTTAAATCTTCCACTCTGTAATTAAATTTTGTCTCTTTGCAAAGGAGAATGAACTGTTCCTGAAAAAGCTTCTCATATGCTGAGCAGTATAATTAGAGAACTAGTTCTGCAAATGTCACACAAAAATGACCTTTAATGAAGCAATATCAAATGAAAAAGCTATTAAAGCTATGCAGCTTGAAGAATAGCTAAAAGTTGAATTATTGAAGTGGGTCCTGGGCCTGCTGCTGTTCAGATCCCCCATGTGGGCTCTTCTTGCGTGTGACAGAGAAAGGATGAGATCAAATAGTCATGTGGTGTACTTGGCACAGGAAATTGTGTAAGAGCTCGTGAAGCAAGAATTTACTTTGTGCCACCACCGGCTGCAGAAAGATGCCAGGATCTGTTACCTACAGGGGCTGTGGAAAAGTAGCTTGTCTACAAGGACAATCCCAGTTGGAATGACTTCTCTTGATGTTTTATCTCATGGACTTTAAAGCACTTCTCATAAATCAAAACACAAGATATAATTTTAAAAACAAATCACAGACGGCATCAAAACTCATGTTGTGAAACATAGATGATATAATGACTCTCAAACTTTTTTATTGCTCATTGCGGTTTTTCCTTTTTCACAATTATTATGTGTCTGAAGAATTACCTCAGACCTGGTGGAGGTTTTTCTTAAAGTTTGAGTCTATCTCTGTGGAAATATTATTGGGAGGGGAGAAAAGAGACCAAACACACCAAAATTTTTGTGTCCTCTTTTTTACATTGTGCTTGAGAAGCCACATAGCAGGGAGTGTGTTACAGGGTGGTTATGGCTTGTCAAGCAAATGCAGAGAGGGAGTGACTGAGACCCTTTCCATGACCTGCTCAGTACACAGCACTGGTTTTCCTGGCTGTGCTGGGCAAAGCTGTGGTGTGAATCCATCAGCCACAATGTGTCCTGCACAGAGAGCAGGGAGAGCCTCCTCCCCTGGGCACTGCCGGGGTCTCAGCGGGCAGGGGGCTGCTGGGGAGGTGGCAGCGTGTGCCAGCCAAGCTCTGCTCACAGGAGCTGCTTCTCCGAAACTCCAGAGTGGAATGCTAACGACCTTCACAAGAGAAATCAGCGATTTCTGATTCATGCTGCCATGTGGGATGGAGGTTTTTATTTGATTGCAATTTTCTTTCATTCCATAAGAGTTTATTGGGAAAAAAGCACTGCTGGTCTGTCAGAGTTCTCAGACACTTCATGCAGGAAGTTGGCACCAAAAGTTTATTTCACAATGTTTAAGTTTGTGGTGATTCATACTGCAGAAGTAGTTACATTTTTTCCTCCAGATTTCTGCCAAATTGCACTTCTGTGCTAGGGCTCGCCTCATCTCTAACATCACAGCAGGGTTTTGATTGTCTGCCCTACCCAGGGGTAGTGCTGCTGTCCTTTTTTGTTCTCACAGAGAGGAGTGGTCTGTGGATGGAGTCTCCAGGATTTGGGAGCTGATTTGGCGTCCTGCTCTGGCACAGATTTTCTGTGTGGCCTTCAGCAAGTCTCTTACCACGTCTGTGCTTTACTGTCTTTCTGTGTCCAGCTCTCTCAGAAGTGAGATGGTTATCCGCACTGGAGCCTTGCAAGAAGGCATGTGTTGGAATTTCCACAAGGAGCTCTCAGAAGTGAGATGGCTATCCATCTCTCAGAAGTGAGATGGTTATCCACACTAGGGCCTTGCAAGAAGGCGTGTGTTGGATTTTCCACAAGGAGCCCTCGGAGGTTTGATCCTCAGTCCGTGCAGCGCCTGATGCTTTTGAGAGCTCAGCCCCAGCTGCTTGGCTAGGGCTCCCAGCCTGTGAGCTATGTAAGCACTGTGGTACCGACTGGATGGTTTCCTGTGGGTTACAATTCCCTTCTTCTGTATATAAATAGAGTACTTCTATCTGATCTGCCCTCACATGGAAGGGAAGGATTTCTGTTTCGCCCGACGTAAGGTGAACACTGGCAGCAAGTAACAAATCCACCTTTGCTAATGTGTTTGGGTCAAGGAATTATTCACAGACCCAGAGCCTAAATTCCCTCTACACCTTGACCTATTTCATCCGTATCAGGAGACCACCAAAAATGATGTGACAGTAAATGGCTTCAACCAGCAAGCTCTCATGCAAAATGTTTCAATTGTTGCTGAAGCATTAATAGCTTCTCTCCTTAACTGCACACCAAGCTGGAAGTGTTTTATTTAATCTTATTTACCTCTGTTTACTTGATCCAGTAGTGTAAAAGCAAAGCACTTTATGGAGGAAATAGATTTTGTTTGTTTGTTTTATAAATGAGTAGTGGTTTTTTGCCTCTTCAGTATTGTTTACTTTGAGTCAGTGAATTAGTGAAAAATGACTGTGCCTGTAAGTGCCTGAGCTGTCCCACTCAAATTATTGGGTTTGAAGTCAGACAATTGCTCCCTTCCTCTGCCAAATCCAGGCTATAACCCTGGAATTGCGTGTTTGGGGGAGGTGGCTGCCCACAAACTCCCGAGAACTTCAGTCTGTCCTTGCACATTGAACAGAGTTAGCACACAGCACCAGAGCTGGTGCCGCCAGCCTTCAGCGGTTCACCAGCTTCTCATTCTGACAGATGTGGCTTGGTTTGCTGCATGTTTGGGGAGTTTTTCACCCAACCGAACAAAATACCGTGCTGACTTCAGATGTTAAGAGAGACATGAGGCTATGGAACAGATCCCTGACTCACGGTGGTAATTTTCTCCTGTTTCCTCCCTAAGCCTTTGTTTGCCAACTCCTTGAGGGTGGGCTTCTGCTTTGATGTTTTATTGTCTCTCAAATCACTGCTTTTACTTTTAGCACCAGGAATTTTTGGAGTGCTTTGGAGGGAGGGGGGAAGGGAGAAAAAATAGATGTAGTAATTATTAATGTATTTGGTTGGATTATGAAGTCTCAAAGCTCATTAAAAATGAGAAACCATGGCAACCTCGACAATCCCTCCTACACATATTATATCTACCTAACAATGTGCAAAGTACATTTAGTGAAGAGAAATAAAGCATAAAGAAAGGGGAAGAAAAAGCATTCACTTTTTATATTACTATTTTTAGTTCTCAGCTCCTGCATACCAACACACTTGTGCTGGCAGCCCTTCGAACTCTTCCATGTGAAAAATAAGTAACTGATTATTGGATCTCTTCTCAGTATTGCTCTTTATTCATCTGAGATTTCCTATGGTGCATTTTTAGTAAAGGACAGATTTTATGGGAGGTAGGTAGCTGGAAAAAGAAAATGTTTCTCTGGTCTTGGCCCCTCGTGGGACATTGGGAGTTTGGGGCAGTCCTGCCTCTCCATGACTCTGTGTACAAGTATAAATCTAACATTGGTACTGGTCATCTATCAAAAGAAAGGTGAAATTGCAGCTCTCTTAAGATTAGTTAAAGGATTTTTGAGAATACTGGGTCTTACATCTAATTATTCCTATTTTGTGTTTTAAAATACAGAACATTTGCATCTGAAACTTAATCCAAACTTTTTCAGTGGTTCGTGTGGAACAGAGGATAACAGTGATAGATAATGCACAAGCCAAGAGGCCGCGACCTCCTTTCCTGATAAAGGTTTTTCATTTTCTGTGTCTGCATTGATCCAGGATGTTTTGGTAAAAACTTGGAATAATGACCCTGACATCACACTTGAACTGCACTGGCCTGCTCAGGAAGCTCTTCCTGTATTACAGTGTTCAGAAGGCACGCTTTCCATAAGGGTCGTTCATTCCAAGCTTATCCACGTTTTCTACACAAAGTGCCTGAATTCAGACCTTTCTGTTTAGTAAGACATTAGAATGAAATCCTGATGAATGAGGCCGAGAAAGTGAATATTCTAAAAAAGAGCACGTGGCTGAGCTCTCTGCCTCCCCGAATTCAGTGTTCTGGAATGGAGCCATCAGCGTGGCTGTGAGGGGAGTAAAGGCCTGGGGCAGGTGCGCACAGCCAGCCCTGGGCTGAGCGAGTGCTGTGGGGAGCACAGCAAGCAGTGACTCCGTGTGGTGCAGCGGCAGCTGGAAGGTGCTTGCTCTCCAGAGTGGCTGTAACCAGCTGCAAGGTTCTGCTTTCCTCCTTTCCCTCGGTCATCTCCAGTGCCCTGACAGCACAGGATAGCTTAGAGGTGTAGGAGTTCCCCAGGAGTCAATCAATTCTGCAGAAGGAAAGATGCTGGGACCCCTTCGAAGGCATTTGAGGTGATTTGCACTGCAGGGGTGAAAATTCCTTACAAACAGGTGGGATTTACAGCTCCCAGGAATTTTGGAGATAGGCATACATTTTTGTGGGTAAGTATGGGGGTACTCATTTATATGCATAGCAAGGGCAAAACCTTTATTTAACCCACACTGGTTAGCTGACTGCTGGAATTTCCTGGTAGCAAAGGAAAGAGCGCCTGGTGCCTGGAGAATTCTCCAACGAGGATGTATCAGACAGCACAGTGTGGGAGTACTGAGTGCGTTCACAGTACATGCAGTACCAAACTGAAATAGCACGTTTAGCACCCTGGAGACTGCCTGGGGACACTGATGCTTTCTGTGCTTTCTTTGCAGTGAAAAATAATATTATTTGTTTCGGCAGAAGGCTATTTTTACATTGAGGTGGTGTAACAACCTGGGGCTAAAGGAACCTGTAGGTTAGAATAGCCACAGGGTCTGAGAGAATGTAAAAATGTGTTAAAGAGTTTCTGAGGAACTGTTTTCCCAAATGTTATGCATAGGGAGTTAAAAATCCCAAGTCCAAGGTTAATTAATTTCATTTATCTAATGTACCATATGCATGCTGTGCTCATGGCAACAGTGTATGAAATTTAGGGGTGCAGTAAGAGGCAGTTCAGCAGCAGGGAGCTGTGCATTAATGAACTGCTCTGCCCATTCAGGCCATTACAGCACCTGGGTTTTAGTGGTGTAAAACCCACAAAGGGATAGAAACTGAAGAGATTTTTACCTCTGTGTGAATTCATAAAATCTGATCATTATTGCTTCCTTAATGGTTTCTTTTTAGCAAAAGTCACTCTTGCTTTAGCAAAAGTCACTGGCTTTTCAAGGAAGGATGAATTCTGCTGGTTTTCCTGCCAACTTCTTAGGAATGGCATGTTCTGTTCCTTTGCTGAGAGAATAATACTGAAATTACAAGGGTTAGCTGTAACTGGAACAAGGAAAAGGGGATGGCATATTTGGGATAATAATATTGGAGAATAAGGATGCTGCTGTTCCCATGTGTGTGCCGTCCATTATCACCAGCATTTGGAGTGGTTTGAGAGACAGTGGCTCAGAGTGAAGACACATTCCTCACCAGAGGAGAAGGATCCAGCTGCTAATGGTTGATGCACATGTTGTGCACCTGAGAGTTACAGCCTCTGCAGTGTGTTTGTTACTGACTGGCCCAGCTTTTTGCTTCTGTAAGCCATTATAATTCTCATTATGATTTAACTACATAACCCACCTTGATTTTTACATTTGAAAAATTCTTCAGCTTGGTGGTCTGTACAGTAAGAAATAGCCCAGGCTATTTCTCTCCAGTCTTCAGCTTTCAGCATGTGACCTTCAGTGCTGTCCAGGAGCCATTTGCTTCCCTTTTCCAAGAGCTATCACTGCTTTTTTAGCTGAAGTTTTTTCTGCGGACTAAACTGTACTCTGTATTCTGAGTTGGGATTTAAGCTGAAGCAATTATTTCACCTGGTATTTTGCATAGGGAATGATTGATGTATGTATTGGAATGGGAAGATTTCTTGTCTTATTTTCAATCCTTATTACTCTTCTATTTTTCCTGGTTTTATAGTAATAGTTCTTACTTCCTATAGCAACATCAAGCTCCTTGGTGGAAGAGTCAATTCATGCTGAATCCTGGATGGATTTCCTGGCTGTTGAAGCCAGGTAGGCTTCAAAGATTTAATTTACTATTACAGTTTTGCCTCAAAATTTCTGAGGGGCCTTGAGGAGCATTTGGCTCAAGTGCCTACACTTAAAATTAGACAGTTTTAATTACTTAGCCTGGCAAGTGGCTTCTGTTCAGTTCTCATTGGGAGTTCAGAGGTTGATTCTCTCTGCAATACATTCTGCTGGGTGTCACACAGTGGTTAGCAGGAAAGAAACAGAATAAATAATTATATAATTGTGCAGGGAAAATTACAGAACTTCATATTTTATTAGTAACCTGTGTTTAGGATTTTCCTATGTGCGTAATTACAGCAAACCACACAAGTTCTTTGCTCTCTGTTGACTGCACTGTGTGATATCTGGCTAACGAGCGGGCAGCAGCCCCTTCTCACCTTTCAGCATACAGATAGGATATGGAAAGCTGTAGCATGTTTTAGTCACTTAACTCTTAATTCAGTAAACAGGCTGCAGTACACTAGTGCACTGTCGCTGTTGGAACAACTAGTTAAGGTGTGGTTGTCAAATAAGTAGCACATTTATTTTCGATGTGTGACTCTTACTGCTTTCAGATATTCTAGTTTAAAAGGTCAGGTTTTGAGGACAGGGTCATTGAATATGAGGGAATTTCTGATTTGGAGCAGTTATGAACTACAAGCTGGGGAATAACTTAACCAATGAGTAGTTCTGAATGGCTTCCTGGTGTTCACACCTTGCCCCTATTCTTGGTGTAAATGTTTTCTGACTTAACGTGCACAGTCGCCCCACACCGCCCCTTGGGTGGAGCTGGTTCCTACCTGACGCAGGGAGAACATTTCCCACACCCAGGTACACTTTTCAATGTGAGCCAGAATGCAGATCTGCAGCTCAAACCAATGGAAAGGAGGCATTCAGCCGTCTATTTCATTTGTTAGCATGCTTGTCTCTGGAGAGAACAGGCGGCAGAGTTCAGGCTGTTTTGCCCTTAGCGCCGTGTGCGGAGCCCGCGGCCGCGCTGTGCGCAGGGCCAGAGCTGCGGCTGCTCCATCCCTGCTCGGCTTGGCTCAGCCTGCCCTGACTGCTGCTCCGTCCCTGCCCCGGCCCCTCTCCGCTCAGCCTGCCCTGCCCGCTGCTCTGTCCCTGCTCGGCTCGGCTCAGCCTGCCCTGACTGCTGCTCCGTCCCTGCCCCGTCCCGGCTCGGCTCAGCCTGCCCTGGCCGCTGCTCTGTCCCGGCTCGGCTCGGCTCAGCCTGCCCTGGCCGCTGCTCCATCCCCGCTCGGCTCAGCCTGCCCTGCCCGCTGCTCTGTCCCTGCCCGCTGCTCCGCTCAGCCTGCCCTGGCCGCTGCTCTGTCCCCTCTCCGCTCAGCCTGCCCTGCCCGCTGCTCCATCCCCGCCTGGGAGCCACGGCTGCGGGGAGGGTTTGTGCGCTCTCCCGGCGGCGAGATCCTCCCACCGCCAACCTGCTTTCTCCCCTCCTTTCAGGAGCATCCCGAGTCTCTGAAATCGCCCCTTCAGGCCCTGAGGCGAACTGTTCGAGGCGTGCCTTTTTATTTCCTCTAGATCGTGGAACTTCTCTGACACAGAATTATTATTGTGGCACATAATTATGATTGGATGTCTTCATCATATAATTGCATGATATATAATGAGCAGCAAAAGCTTATTTCCTCTGCTCTTTGAATACTGAACTTCTGAGATTAATTAAGCTGATACTGAAAATGCTTTTAATTATATATGCTGCATAAACAGTACTATTAAGATCAGATGAGAATATTATTGCCTGAACAGTTTCAAAATTTTTTCAAATACCCACTGTGTGTTTTATATTACTGTATAAAGAAATGTGGGGATTTTTGAGAGGATAAAAACCTCCCCAGACAGTGAAGGAATACCTGAATATTTGCTGAAGTAAATCAGCTACTTTACTCTAATTGCAGTGTATAAAAAGCAAGAGACTGCAAAATTAAGATTATTTTATTTGAGTAAATAAATGCTTCCACATGTCTAATCCCTTATCTTTTGAGGCAGGAAATTCATGAAGTGTGTTTCAATACTTCCTTCTAAAGGTACAGTCACCCCAAAGCAGACAGAGTGATGCCAGAAATGATGCAATCAATAGGACACAATCAATTCACTGTGCCAGGTTCCCAGCAGTGCCCAGAAGAGGAATCCTATCAGCTGGGATTGGTTTCAGCAGCAATCTGTTCTCCACTGACTGTCACTTTTTAAGTATCCATCCAGTCACATCTCTGGTGCCCTTTGCAGTGAGTATTTTTAGCATGCCAGCAGAACATGGGCAGAATAAACTTGGACTTTCTGGAATACCATTTGTTCTCTTGTGTTTCAGAAGACTTAAAAGGTTGACTAAGAATTACAGTTCTGTAGACTATGCTGCTTTGTGCTGCTGTCTTTATCCATCTGTAGAGCTCCCCATCTCTTCCACAATGGGCATTTTGGTGTCTGTCAAGTGCTCAGGAAAATGGACTCATTTATGTTTTCCTGTCCCCCTCACTAGTCATTTGCAACCATTTGAAATGGATGTGTATTTGCAGCAAAGAAAACTCAAATTCACTAATTGATGCACAAATACGCTCATTTACATGCAATTTGGTTTTTTTTTTTTAGAAATGCATCTATTTGCATAAATAAAACCTCTTTCCCAAATATTAGTGGGAACAAAAGCCGTTTTCAGGGATGCCAAAAAATGGCTGAATAGAAAAGCCAATTCAGAATTTGCATAATAGTTACTAATTGTTTTCCTTGCCATTAGCCTGTCTCTGCTTAATAGGCAATATTGGCTTCTGTTTCCTTTCTGGGTGCAGTTTGATGCAAGAATATTGAGCTACTGTAGAAGATCTTGATAGTTTAAGTTACCTAGTGTGCATTTCCCAGCCTGGTTGCACACGGGAGCAGGGGCAAGCGGCAACTGGCAAGAGTGTTTTTGTTCTTTACAAAATGTATGTTCTAAAAGCCTTGAGAGAGATTAGGGGAAACAGACACAGTTCAAATTGGCAGTAAATAAATAAATAACACACTGATTTGCTCAAGTCTCTTTTATCAATTTCCTTCATTTAAAGACACAGAGAAAGATCTCATGTACTTTTACTCTTCTTGGTATTTATTGCAGCGTTCCTATGTTAAAATCTGGAAGTCAATATGACTCAAGACCATTAAGTCAGACTGAGCTATCAACTGTCTGCAGGAAACACAATCTGGTTTGCTGGGCAGGGATTTATTCAATAGAGAACTATTGATTCTCCTTAGAAAGAAAGGGAAGCAGAGTAAAGCAGATATGTTTTATGCTAGAGCAGAAAGGATGATTGCTTTATTTCACGGATGTTTTGCTGCACCTTAATAACTTCAGTGTTAAAAATGAATTGCTTCATTTCAGTGGAGCTGGGGATTCCAGTGTGCCTGCCTGGAGCAGCAGTAGGGAGCAGGGAAGGTGGAACAAACTGTGCTTCACCTGCAGCATGGCCCCATGGCAAAGGGACTGCCTGCTCTGGGAGACACTTGGGACTATTTAGAGCATGCACAGTGAAAGGATGCAGAGAAGCTGTGCAGATTTAGGAGATGGAGAAGTTTTGTAAAGCACAGGAGAGAGGAAAATCAAATGGCCTGCTTGGAGGATTTATTGGGAAGTGTAATTGAGATCCCTTTTTAACTCAGATTTGTCTGTCAGCATGTGATAAAATCTGGTTTGTGCTACAGCAGTTATTAATAGAAGAATTGCATTTCTTTAGAAAAAGGAGAAGCAACAGGGTAATTGTGGCTAAGTCTGCCAAAGCAAATTGCAAAGATTTGCAATTAATATTGAGAGGAACGCATTGGATTTTTATTTTAAAGATCAAATTATCAGGGGATCTGCTACGTTTGTATAATATTTATTCACGTACATATACAGAGAGGAGAAAACAGTGTATCTGCATCTGTATACACTCTTGTCACTTAATATTGTGAAATTCAATATTTAGGGATGAAACACTGTATTCAACACCCTCATCCTCTTAGGTCCAGTATAGCTTGGGAATTCCTTGTCACTGTTGATTTTTAGAGTGCCAGTTTGGATTGCAGTGACCCGAGCCTGCCATGGTAAAGGTTTGTCCATCCTTGCTGCAGCCCAGCTTGGCTGGGGTGGGAAGGCACCCTGGCACCACCACTGCTCCTGCAGCCAGGTGGAAAGCTGGCAGATGACAGCAGCCACACTGCTGGCTCGTTCTCTGTACCGTCAGGGCAGAGAGATCCCGCTAAGGACACTTCCAGTCTCATCTCCAGCACCATTCACCATTCGCCACCAGCCAGTTTTGGGGGTGAGAAAGATTTCTTCCCTTATTTGCAACTTTCTTTCCTTCTCTTGCCCATACTTCCTGCTTTTCACAGCAGGACTTGTAAAAGAATTTCAGGAAGTGAATCTATTATCAGTCTTTACAGATGTTTCTTCAACTTCTTGCCCCTTTCTGAAGCAAATCTGTTTCCTTTGAAGATGCAGTGCCCCTTTCCACGGCCCCAGTGGGAGTTCAGCATCCCCTGAGCGGGGCTGTGACTGGCCTCAGGAACACCCTGGTGAAGTTCTGGCTGGACATGTGTTCCTGTCTGCTCAGGAAAAGTGTGACACTGCGGTTTCCTTCGTAAGAAACGTATCTCTGTTGAAAAGGAAACATATTTCCTGTAGAAAAAAGGTGTCATGCAGAAACCCAGAGGCCATTCAGAGCAGTGAGGCTGGAAATGCTGTGTGTGACCAGGTCTGTGCCCTGTGCCCTGGGCACAGCCTGTGCTGGGTCAGTGTGCCATGAGAACTGTGTCACCCAGCACACAGGTGACTGCACTGCCTTTCTGTGCAATGCTTTCCCTCTCAGCAAATTCCAGGACGTTTGACCAAAGAAAAGGGATTAGTGCTATCATTTCCACTGTGTAGAGGAAGAGGTAAAGCAAGGAAGAGTTACATTTGGAGGAAAGAAACAGAGTGCAGTGTAAGATTCAGGTCTCCTGAGAGTGCTTTTTCTGTCACTCTGTTACATCCTATTGCCATTTATGATGATCCTTTTTTAGAAATGGATGGTGAATTGGAGCAACAGAGATGAGATTTAATTTATTTATCAGCTAGTGATGGTCATCCGTTTTTTGTTGGTTGCATTGTCCAAGGCGCCAAAAATATTTTGCATAATCTCCTTTTCCTAGAAGATATTTCTAAACTGTTTATCAGTTTAAAAACATCAAAGATGAGCAAGTCAGTTGGGATATTTAATTTTTGCCTAGTCATTCAGCAAAGATCAGTGTAAAGGCTTTATCCTCCACCGTTTTTAATTTCATGTAGATAAGCAAAAGCTACATTAATCTTTTCCCTGTCATGCTTAGCAGGGGTCACCATCCCCATTAACCTTTTGAGCCTCGTGCATCTCAGCCTGGTTGGTTTGGGGGTGTGCAGTGAGGTACAGTGGGAGGCATTGGAGCTGTAGGTGCAAACACCTCATGTTCCCAGGTTCTCTAGAGAGGAGAAGAAATTGCTTTACTCCTCATTAATTACTCCTCATTTAATCTCCTCATTCAGTGTGAAAGAAAATTATGATCTAAAAATCAAAATTTACAAATACAGTCTTGGCAAGATTGATCATCTTGAGTTTTAGTCATGGTGATTTCAATGATGATATTTGTTTATTATTATTGCTACAAGTATTGGGGATTTTTCTTCTGCAAAATGCATCTCTTAATGGAGCATTCAGCAATCACCAGTTCTTTCTAAATCTGTGGTATCTTGCCTACTTTTTTAACCAATACAACACTAACCTGTGGCATAAAGAGGCAGGAATAACAGAATCAGAAAAGAACTAAATTTGGATTAAAGTATCTTGATACATTTTGCCTTTATCTGTATGCCATCGGTATAAATGATCATTATCATAATTAAACAAAAAAGGCACAGCGTGAATTTTTTATTCCCTTGATGATGCCACAGAAACAATATACATGAAATAAATGTGATAGTTGCTATAAAGTCAACTTCCACACGAGCTTTTCAACTTTGCTGTAAAAGTCTTTGGTAGTTGTGCCGTTCATAGTGAATGAATCTCTCGCTTTTTAGTTCATTGTATGTTTTTAAGCTGTAAAATTAATATTTACAGCTGTGTTATTGTATTGCTGTGTTACTCGTTACTGTATTAATGAACAGTTCATCATAAATAGAAATAATATTATATTCTCCTAGAGTTTACTTAGTCAATGCTATTTATTTCTATTATATTATTTCAGAAATTCTCACCTTAACAGCACTTGGAAATCTGTAAATATTATACTGCTTTTGGGCAGGACTTGAAATGCTCAGTAATTACAGACCAGTTTCCCTTTGCTGTTAGAATATGTGAGCTACACATAATTTAAATAAAATTAGAATACCAGGTGTCATGTCTTGAGCAGGGTGTGTCTTAACACATTGTATGAAATGTGGTACTTTTGACAATATTTCACTCCAAGGAGATATTTCATTTAAACCCTTGATGATTTTGTATTTGCCTCTTATTTTCTTTCAAAAACTAGAAGTCTGTTTTGACAAGAATTTTACACATAGAAACACTAATAGCATGGTAATTGTGCTCAGAAGCTGACAGTGCACAACTGGCATTGGGATAACCCCTCTCCCTGGTTGGAATTACAATCAGCCTTCAAAACTGGTGTTTAGGAGACATTGTTAATCTGCCTCGTGCTTACTCACTTGAACAATAAGATCAGTTTAGGATTCCCTCAGGCAAAGTGTAATAATGATTTGTCACTTTTGGAAAAGGATGTTTCCATTTATTAATTTTCACTTTTTGACGGGGACTTGGGCTTCAGCAATTGTAGTTTTTTGAACACACAGTGTTTCATCTGATTGAATTTTTCCCAATGCGTTTGTGTTCTGCGAGGTTTGTGGCAGAATTGTCAAGACTCTAGAGCTACATCAAAAATTCTGAGCATCAACTGGGCTTAATTCAGTGGAAATTGTATTTCACAGGCGGTAATTCCCGAGCTGCTGTGTGTAGCTGTCCCGGAGCGTGACGCTGGCTGTGAGGAATGGTTTTCGTGCCACAGCAGGATGTCGGCTGTGCCTGGCGGCTGTGGGCCGTGAAATGTGCTCAGGAGACACCGGGGAGCCTCTGCAAGAGCCAGAGCCGGGGCGGGGAGCTGGGGCTGCCTGTGGGAAATCCCTGCAAAGAGAGGAGGAGGAGGGGGCCCAGCCCCTGCGGGGCCCAGGGCAGACAAGAGGAGACTGCTGGAGATCGGAGCACAGAGATCACAGGAGTCCCCTCTGGGTGCCAAAAGGAGTCTGTTATCCAAGGGAAGGGATGGGGAAACCATTAGAGTTTGGAGACATTTTAAAAGGCTGTAGAGAAAACATGGTAAATCATGGTGTAGAACACCTCATGCATCATGTTGTGTGGCACAAGAGAAATGGGGACAAGCCTTTGGGAACCTCTCCTTAATCCTAGGAGAGAGGAAGTAGATCTGCACTTCTCCCTGACAAGGGTCAGATCCCAAATTAGTCTGTGAGTTTTGTACTTTCATAATTCTTTATGCTGTCTTGATGTCACCTGAGAAAACAGCCCAGACTGATAGCACGGCTTAGCTGGATGTTTGCATCTCCTTCTGCCCTTCCATCTGCTCACAGGTCATATGTATTTCTGATGTTACTTTAAAATTATATCAAGGGTTTCTGGGCCATGTTAACTTCATTATTAGCAGCATCGAGAAGAATATCAAAGCTAAATTGAAGGAAAAAAAAGAATTTGAAGGCAGGGCCTGACTGTGTTATTTTTAGCACTTTTTGGAGTGACTGTTCTTAACTGCCAGGAGCTGACAAGCAGGAGAAACACAGTGTGAATCAAGATGTTCACTTGTCATCTGTTCACATGTTTAATTTGTGAATTTGACATGCAAATGGTTCCTGTGCCACTGGTGTTGATGTGGCTGAGTGATGTACCAGCCGTGCTGGTGCCTTAGAGCTGCTCTCTGGGGGCTGGGGTCTCACAGAAACGGGGAGCTCTGGTCATGGCCTGGAGGCCCTGTGGGGCTGGGCATGAGGCATCCTTGTTGGGTTACCAAGGCAGGACATCCTAATGTGTGTTGGTTCTCTGTTGTGAGTGTGCTTGTTTATAATTTTTATAATAAAAATAGAAAAAAAGCATCCCAAGAGGAGTTTTCAAAAGCAGGCAGTATTTTTATGTATGCTGAAAGTGGGAAAATAGTCAAAAACCTCCCAAAGAGAACAAGTACTTCTCAGACTCCAGTAGGCTCCAAGAGGTTCAACAGGAGACAAAATGTTCACTTGAATGAGATCCTTGTTTTCAGGTTTCCCCCCACAGCGTGGTGTGGTGCCCACCCAGCCCAGGTACGGCCACCCAAGGCCTCCAGGCCCTGCTGGCCAGGGTTCCATGTGCACACAAAGCCTGGCGGTGTGACTGCCACAGCAGAGAGAAAAGACTCATCACACAGAACACAGGGAGAGGCATTAAATTCAGCAATTGTACCAGGAAAGGAAACTGAATAAATTTGTCAAATAGTGGAGATACAGAAGGAGGAGGAGAAAGAATGCATGGAGATGGATTGTTGCAAGAGAATGAAGGAAGCTACAAGTGAAAAGTAAGGTGAACTCAGAGATAAATGGAATGAATTTAGCAAGGAAAACAACCAAACCTCAGTGAGTCTGGAAATCAAAATGTCAAGATGTTGTGTTAAAAGGTTTAATAGTTCTATGATGTGCTTTATGGTATTTACCGAGCTACAGCAATTTCTTATAATCAAAAAGACAATAGAAATGTTTTCACTTGCCAGTTTTTCCCAAGACTTTCTGGTTTTTACACTTTGATGTCTATGGGGTTTTTCCACATGGCCAAAACATTTCCCAGTATAATGTGTGTGAGTGGGTACAAGTGGGTCTAACAAGATCTGTAGAAGAGTAATCTGCATCCGTTAAAGCTACAGCTGACAAGATCCAGCAGCAGAACCTGCAGAATGGCAGAAGGGCACGATATCCTTTATTCACCGCATGGTGTCCTTTGTGGCTCCAGTGGATGGGAAGAACTGGGCGAGATTCCTGAGCTGCAAAATGTTCAGGATGACTTGCAGCAAGGATTTACTCTCCTGCCGACATACACACTGCTCTTTGTGCAATTGTATGTGATAGTTTTGTTTGTTTCTGGCTGATTGCCTGGGTCTAGTGCATGGCTTGTGCAGCAGCCCCGTGAGGAGGGCCCAGCACACTCCCCTGGGGATCCTCCCTGGCTCTGCTGGGGACAGAAAGCCCCAGTGCCCATGGCCTGACACTCGGCAGATTCTTTTGCTTAGTGTTGGCTTTTTATCTGAAAGAGAAACAGCTCCCACCTTTGTGTGGAGTAGTGGGGAAAAGGTTCCATTGCCTCAGCCCCTTCTGATAGGGATGTTATTCCAAACGCCTCAGCAGCTGATCTGGCGAAGGAACAGGAAAACATGTTGTATTCCATAGAGCTGGGCTCCAATTCCACTGGATTTTTTAAAGCACTAGCTTAACATTTTCTTCTGTGATTCAAGTTAGCATTAAAACTCTGACAACAGCTGTTGCTTAATGTAGAAGTGGCAAATAGATTTTAAAATCCAAGACATTTTCCTTCCCGGCTCATAGAGCTAATGAATTGGATTTTAAACTCTGTATTTGCTACAGCTTATGACCTCTAATTTAGAAGATATATGAAATGTGGAAAATGGGTACAGAAAGAACTCTCCACTATTTGCATTCCCTTGTTTGATGATATGTAAGGGACTGATTTAAAAAAATATTTTCTAAGTTCAATATATGAAGGCATTGGCACATACTGATTTATTATTATTGTTATAAACAGGTAAAAAAAATTCCACTTCTTTTGGGAAGTAATATGTTAGTAAAACTAAATGTTGCAAAGTAAGAAAAATATTTCTTTAAAAATATCAGATGGTCTTAATTTTGGGAAGGGCTAAACCTTGAGTGCTGTGTTGGCCTCACACTGTTTTATTACTTTTGTATCCAGTAATTCCAGAGGTTTCACATGGGGTCAAGATGCCTGTGTGCTGCTGTTCCCTGCATAAGCTGAAGAATCAAGACCATCAGAAGGGTACTTTAATAAAAACTGTACTTAAGGTGATCAATACAATCAGGCTGTGGCAGTCCTGATCAGCGCTCATCTACTGGTAGCTGTTTTCCTAATTAGTGCACCCGGGCCGCTTCTCTTTGTATTTGGTTCCAGTGGAACAGAGCAGGGGCTTTCCAGAGGAGTCAGGCGGTCAGGATCACTCACTGGGAACCCCCAGTGTGGGTCTGTGCCTTGCTGTGGGGTGGCACCTCTGCAGACGTGTGGCTTTGGGGCTGGGTTCTGCAGGCAGACACCACGCCAGTGCTGCAGAGCAGAGTCCGTCTGAGGTGCAGAACCCTTCATCCTGCTAAAGTGTCGCTGTGGGGTACCTGTAGCCTGTACCCTCACTGGTGGGAATGAGGATTTCAATCCCAGCCGTGGTTTGTATGTTTATCAGTAGCTAAGCGGCTACATAGCCAAAAAATACTCTTCTTTTTTTTAAAACCTAATTTCCTCCTTATCAAAGTGTATGACTACTGCAACTTCCTCATGTGAAAACCAGACATCTGACGGTGCTTTCAGGGGATGGGAGGATTAATGACTCATGCTAATTGTATGCTTGGAATATGCAGTTTGGAAGACTGTAAATATCTACATTCAGCTTGAATGATCTGGAGTTAATGCCCTGGCTAGGCATTTCAATTCTCCACAGAACTGAAAGTACCAAAGGCTTTTGTGGGACCCATTTGAAGACACAGTTCCTTCCTCTTCTTCTCCCAGACCATACAGCACTAAGTGATGACTAAAAATCTCTGCTAATGCAAGTTTGAAAGTCACACAAGCTGTCAGCTCAGTGGGACAGAGCTGGAGCTGCGTGGCTCTCCCCAGAGACCTTGGCACCGTCGGCGATCGTCTGCCAGCCCTCAGTCCTTTCATTAGTTCTGCTTGTCTGAAGGGATTTTCCTTCCGCTGTTGTGGCTGCTGGTGGTTTCAGCCATCTCCCAGCTGGCTGTGGAACGTGCTTCCATCCCCTCCTTCCTGGAGCACAGCAGAGCCACAGCCTCAGGCTTGGCCTGGCTGGAGAGCCTCCCCAGCTGCCCAGGATAGTGCCTTGCCTCAGAGACGCTGCCTCTGAGGGCTTGGCCGCCTCCACACTTCCATAATGTACACTGCCTTAAACTTGGCCTTCCCTGCTCTTAAACCCTGTCCTGCCCTCGGCCACCTCTCACACTGTACTGCCTTAAACTTGGCCTTCCCTGCTCTTCTCAAACCCTTCCCTGCCTTCAGCCACCTCTCACACTGTACTGCCTTAAACTTGGCCTTCCCTGCTCTTCTCAAACCCTGCCCTGCCTTCAGCCACCTCTCACACTGTACTGCCTTAAACTTGGCCTTCCCTGCTCTTAAACCCTGCCCTGCCCTCGGCCACCTCCCACACTTCCATAATGTACACTGCCTTAAACTTGGCCTTCCCTGCTCTTCCCAAACCCTGCCCTGCCCTCTGCCCCGACTTTGGTTTCCAGCCATGCAGCCCTGCTTGTTGTCAGGGTTCCATGGAGTACAGTATAAAAAGCTGACAACCTGGCATTTTTTCCTGATACTCTGTAATTTAAAGCTAAATATGGATCCGGGTCTGCCTTGGCTTGTTTTGGAATTGCCTCTTAGTTATTTTGGCACCGTTTCCCTACTACAGTGTAGTAGGCTGCCATGTGTATAGACTGTTAGCTGTCATGGATGTGACTCACTGTTCACTTCAAATGGTACCTGGATTACAATCAATCAGTGAAACATAACCTGAATTTCTGTATGGCCCTTCTGGCAGAGCCTTCCCGAAGCTGCTGCCCAGCACCTAACTTCAGCTAGCCCTCCCCAATCTCTTGGAATTAACACAAGGTGGCACTCTCAGGTATTAGCACTTTCAGATTCACTTCACTTAGCTCTTGGAATCCCTACTCAACCCAACAGATTTTGTTGGGTTCCAGAACTTTTCTGCTTCAGTAAGATGGCTTTTAGGTATAATGAGTAAGGAAATGTAACCAAAATGCTACTGAGAGCTGCAAAAGTCAAGCTGAACCCCAGGACCAGGAGCGTGTGGAATTCAGGCCCTGCTCAGAGTACCAGTTCCTCCTTTTTCAGAGAAAGAGTCCAACACCCCCCTGCTTTTGCTGGTTTGTTAGCACAGTGTATGTGTTAGCAACTTGTTGCTTAGATGTTTGTGTCAGTTTGAGTCAGATGTCTTCTCTAAATGTGTGGATAGTGCTAGAACATAAGTGGAAAAGTTCATCCTCTGCACATGCCTCGGGTGGTGGGTAAACTGAGCATTTTGAAGATGTATCACTGGTTATACAGTATGAAAACTTTTCACCAAGTAAGTGATTTCTGGGAATTTGGATGGATCATTCTCCCTTATTTCTCAGCTCAGATGAAGGCAGCCAGATTCCAGAAGATGAGAACATTTTCAGCAAAAAGTCACTGACAGTTTAATAGAGAGAATAAATTTGTAGTTGCACCACTCACAATAGCAAAAATGGGTGTGCTTTTTGTGCTGATAATAGAAGCAGCATTGTCAAAAATATCAACGTGGGAAAGCTCTTGTGAGTGCTGTCAATAGAGAATTTTCTGAGGAAAAATTATAGGCTTTGGCTGGTGCCTAGAGTGGATAAATTCCTTTTTCATTGGACACCATTACTCAATGCAGCTTCAATATTTACAGTTCAACACCTACAAGAAACTCGGGATTTATCTTAGGGACAAATTGGTCCCATTCCAGCACTCACAAAGCAGTGCTCATAGCTGTCAAATTGAGTTTTCAAGTGCATTTAATTTTGTTTCTTTCTTGGAATGTAGAGAGGCCTGGCCTTGGTAAGCCCCGTAACTGCTCATGGAGCACTTGGTCTTTGCTCCTTCCTGCTCCACTTTAGGAATTAACCTGGACAGCCCCTGTTATTCCCAGAGTTCAATGCCGATGGATTAAACATAAAAATTAACATTGGGGCACAGTGAAGGGCCCCAGTGTGGGCTGTACTTTGCTACCCCACAGCTCACACTGCACACAGAGTCACATCAGGTGATCCTGCAGCGGATACAGGGCAGCAGATGTATGTCTCATTGTAATTTCAACTTTATCAGCTTTCTGTGTTTCTGAGCATATAGATCCTTTCTTTGGACACATGTATTAGCTAAATGTTTCCCAATCAATTTTCCTTAGGCACAGCATCTCTCGGTTCCATAAGATGCTCCAGCATTTACACAGTACATTTCCTTCCTGTCGCAACATCCTGGAGCTATTTCTTCAGAGACAGATTGTTTGAGTTTCTGCAAGTCAAAGAATGTTCAGTACTGCAGAAGAATCACTGAAGCTACCATCACACGGTACTTCTGGCTGCACACGCTGCATTCTGTTCATTTCTTTCACCTTCCAAAACCTATTTGGAAAGCGCCCTTGGAGTGCTTTAAAAATGTTAACACGTTGTCATTCAGTATGTTGTCAGAGCTGTTCATTTGTCCTTTCTTGCTTACTTGGAGCTTAGAAATGATTAAAGAATGGAGCTGTTCCAGAAGCTTGTAAATACTGACAGGTTTTTCACTGCTCCCAGCTCCCAATAGATTCGGCCAAACTCAACAGTAGTGAGCAAACACACAGGTAGTTCACATACCCAACTTTCTCCCTGCTTTGTATCTAATTCCATGCTAGAACAGATGCCACACGTTGTCTGGAGTGCAGCTCTGTGTGCCAGGTACAGAAGTTCTGTGGAGAAACTGAGTGCTCCCTCTGAGCCCTCAGGTGCTTACAGAGGCGCCACAGCTGCCCTGGGCTGGCCACACTGCCTGCAGAGCTGCTGGCTGTCTTTCCTTGTTCCTTCTCCAGGTGCTGTGAAATCATCCATAACAACTGATGGCCACTGCAGAAATAACCTCTTTCTTTAAACAACCCTCCCACTATTGCAGGTCATATGTTTTCTGGGAGAATCCAAGCCATGTTTTTGTCACAGGCAAAAAATGCTGAGGAAGAAGCTCTGAAAGAGTGAATAGAATGGATCTCTGTCACATTAAGAGTGTGCTCCCACTCTCATGATCTCAAACGTGGTATTTGAGTGGTTGTTCAAGAACAAACGTGGCCTTCAGCAGGGCGCCAAGCAAGGCAGAACTGTAGTGTGTAATGCATCATCCACACTTCCCATGGCTCTCGTCAGGAGGGCAGGGCTGGGCTCTCGAGCTGGGCACATGATAAGGGACAGGGAGAGCTTTATTTGCTGTTTATGCCTCTGGCAGCTCCCAGGAGAGTGAGCAGCTCAGCTGGCCTTGCCCTGCCCAAGGGGTGACTCCAGAGCTCCCTCCTGTGCACAGCAGTGATCTCCGTGATGGGATTCCAGAGGCTGCTCAGCAAGGTGTCCATGCAGACACAGCCCACCCCTCCCTCTGCTCAATGCAGAGCCGCAGCTAGGGCAGGAGAGCTCCAGCCTCAGTTATCAGAGCTGCTCGCTGCCTGTGCTCTGTGTTACACACACACCGTGTGCTCCAGCCTCAGTTATCAGAGCTGCTCGCTGCCTGTGCTCTGTGTTACACACACACCGTGTGCTCCAGCCTCAGTTATCAGAGCTGTCTCTGCCTGTGCTCTCTGTTACACACACACCGTGTGCTCCAGCCTCAGTTATCAGAGCTGCTCACTGCCTGTGCAGTGGCTCTGTGTTACACACACACCGTGTGCTCCAGCCTCAGTTATCAGAGCTGTCTCTGCCTGTGCAGTGGCTCTGTGTTACACACACACCGTGTGCTCCAGCCTCAGTTACCAGAGCTGTCTCTGCCTGTGCAGTGGCTCTGTGTTACACACACACCGTGTGCTCCAGCCTCAGCTGTCAGAGCTGTCTCTGCCTGTGCTCTCTGTTACACACACACCGTGTGTTCCAGCTTCAGTTATCAGAGCTGCTCACTGCCTGTGCAGTGCCTCTGTGCTACAAACACACCCTGTGCTCCAGCCTCAGTTGTCAGAGCTGCTCACTGCCTGTGCAGTGGCTCTGTGTTACACACACCGTGTGCTCCAGCCTCAGTTACCAGAGCTGTCTCTGCCTGTGCTCTGTTACACACACACCGTGTGCTCCAGCCTCAGTTACCAGAGCTGCTCGCTGCCTGTGCTCTGTGTTACACACACACCGTGTGCTCCAGCCTCAGTTATCAGAGCTGCTCTCTGCCTGTGCAGTGGCTCTGTGTTACACACACACCGTGTGCTCCAGCCTCAGCTGTCAGAGCTGCTCTCTGCCTGTGCTCTCTGTTACACACACACCGTGTGCTCCAGCCTCAGCTGTCAGAGCTGTCTCTGCCTGTGCAGTGGCTCTGTGTTACACACACACCGTGTGCTCCAGCCTCAGTTGTCAGAGCTGTCTCTGCCTGTGCAGTGGCTCTGTGCTACACACACCGTGTGTTCCAGCCTCAGCTGTCAGAGCTGCTCTCTGCCTGTGCTCTGTGTTACACACACACCGTGGGCTCCAGCCTCAGCTGTCAGAGCTGCTCTCTGCCTGTGCTCTGGAGACACGGGAGCAGATGGTGCTGGAGCTGTGCCACCAACAGGGCTCGCACATGCGAGTTTCTGAACAGAGACGAATCCGCTGAAAAGGGGAGTTCATCTTACCCATGACTGCTTGGTGGAACTCTGCAGGAACTTCTTCAGGTGCTTGCAGGAAATGAGGCTTTTACTCCCACTCTGAGAGTTTGGAAAAATTTCCAGACACTTGTGAAACCCCACGATAACCAGGAGTTTGGTATAAAATGAAATGATGTCTCAATCCCAAACTCATTCACCATTGCAGGTCCATCAAATGGCTGTTATGGATTCTGCAGTGTGAAAGCTGGTAGGAACAACCTCTCTGAAAGGAAATAGCTCTGTGTTTGCTTCTACCCTTGGATACAGTTTTCTCTGAAGTGAAAAACAAGAGTTATAATTGTTTTACATTTCATCTTCTTGCATGATGGGCCAGGTTTTTAAAGAATCTTTGGTGAAGGATCCCAAGAAGAGCATTTTGAAAATGCATGTGCACTTCCCAGGGAGGTTCATGCCCACTGTCCTCAGCCCTGACATGAAATGATGGTGTGACCAGCTTGCAGTGCCCACTGCTCCCCACATCCAATAGGTTTAACGGGAAAAAAGCTTATGGCTTTTAAACACCTGTAGCTTATGAATGTGACAATAGATATTGAATATTACATGTTCTGACACCAGGCCTTCTCTGTGGTGGTGTGTGATCCCAGCAATTGGAGCTAAAGGTGGTGGTGGTGTCCTGGAGCTCACGATCAAATTCATAACTGATTAAAACAAAGCTAAAAGCAAAATTTATGGAACACTGACCAGAATGAAAAATGAAGCCCAGTGTCTGTCAGCTTGCAGTGTTTACACAGTTAATCATCTCCAGCAGCCAGCAATAAGTTTTATTTTAAAATCTTTTGTGTGTTTTTATTTAAAATATAAATATGGGTGCAATATGTAATGTTCAAAACTTATCCCAAAACATCTGGAGGCCATAAAAGAAAAACAAAAAAGCTCAGTCCTTTGTAAAGATGAGCAGAGCTTTGCAATTGGCCATTGGAAAGCAGTGGCTGGGCTTCCTGGGCCACCCTGAGCAGGTGACCCAGCCACGATGGCCGAGCTCTGCAGCTCCAGCAGTCAGTGCTCAGGAAGCACTGAACAGGGCATTTCAACTGCTCAGTCTCAAATCTCGTGTGGTTTCACAATATAAACCCTGAGCAACAAAATCCACAGATCATTCACATACAGGGTAATGCGGATACATTTGGGGAAGGTTTGGACTATTTCTTAATGTGCAGATAAAATATTATTTCTTTGTGTCACTTTTAAAGATAAACTAAAGGAGTTTGCAGTTCAGAATTGACTGCAACCTGTATCTTTTGTTCTTGGAAAAGACCTTAGGGCCAAGCCCCAGTAACCTAGATCTGAGCCCAGCCACTGCCCTGGGCCTGCTGAGTAACCCAACTGTAATTACTGGCAGAAAACCCCAGGGTGTGAATTCCCAGCAAGCATGAAGGGATTACAGTCCAGCCCTCGGTGATGGAATGTCAGAGTGCACAGCCTTTAAACCAATATGGTGCCTAGCAGCAAGTCTGTGCATACAGGTACTAGTTTTGCATTCTTCTTTTGTCTCTGTGCAAACTTTTAACAGGACCATCCCCATTCTCAGCCCCTCTTTAGTACTGAACTGGTCAGTGTTAAATAAAACTGGTGAATATGAGTATTTTGTACATACAAACTAAGAAATTCAGGATATTAAAATCAGGAAGTAGCTGGGGTTTTATAGGATGCCTGAGAATTCAGCTTAATGCTGAATATGAAGAGTAATACTCCTAGAAAGTGAATAAGTACAACCAACAGCATATCAGGAGTTTGGTCTAGGTGAAAATGATAATCCACAGATTTGTGTGTTACTTTTGCCAGCACAAAACTCTGCCTCGGCAGGGCTTTGTTCCCCTTGCTTTCCCTGCTCGCTGTCTCCTGGGTGCTTTAGCTGTTAACACAAGCAATATTTACCCAAATGTCACGCCTAATTGCACGTGCTAATGCTCTGTGCATGAGACATGAGGAGTACAAAGGAGCTTCCTTTCACCTACTCCGACAGCACAGAGCAGCTTAAGATGCAACCTACATTTTACGGGGTGGAACTAAGATTAAAGGACAATTTTTCAGGTAGATAAATGCACTTATCCAGTTTTATTCTGGTGACAGCAGTGTTTTCAGACAGGGACATACCTGGTTGTACTGCAGCGTGGCTCAGAACATCCCAATAGTCACTCCAGAAACAAGCTTTTAGATATCAAAATGGTGAAGAGTACTTTTCATGGGAGGTAGGAACCTGGAGGCTGTGCTTAACAATGCTGTGCACATCCTTATGCTTAGGCTCACTTGTTTAACACAAAAGGATCAAATCCTGGGTCTGATAAGCTCAAAAGGCATCTTTTGCCACCAAACCCAGCAACTCAAACCCGAGAATGTCACTATGGTGTATTTTTGAAAATGTCTGGTCACCTACTGCTCATAAGAGCGTCACGTTTTCTCAGCCTTGTCTGAATGGAAACAGATCTGGAAGGGCTGGGAGCACCCCAGGATGTTTGTCTGTCAGGCAAACCGGCCGAGAATCGTGCTGAGAATCCTGTTCCAGTTGTTACCGCTGGTTCTGTTACTGAGAGCATGACTTTCCTCGGGAGCGGAACAGTCTCTGCGGTTCAATTGATACGGGCAAGCAGAGCCCTCAGTAACTCATCCGGCAGACACTGGATGGAGCCCTACTCTCTGAGGACACCGCTCCAGCTGTATGCGATGTGGCAGCGGGGATCAGACAGCAAAAGCCGCCCCAATGAACCCTTCAGGCGTTTTCTCAAGAAATGTTGGATCTAAAAATAGAGCGTGGAGCAGCAGCTGTGGCTCCCATCCCGGGCAGAGACTGTGCCCAGCCCAGGCAGGACAAGAGCTTCCTCTGGGGCCGGCTGGGAGAGACGGCGAGGCTGGGGCTGGGGAAGTGCCTGAAATGAAAGGGAACGATAAAAATAAACCTCTTCCAAAAACCAGTCAATCTGGGTTTGATTGCATCGGAGAGGGGAGTTCCTCTGGAACTGCCTGCAAAGGGAAGAGGACTGGAGCCAGCAGCTGAAGCCCCTAGGCACAATGACAACATGTTTTGGAAAGTTCTGGATCTGGTCTTTTGTTTCTTTATTATTCTGTGGTTGAGCGTATGCCTCTGCTGGAAACACAGTTTTGCTTCATCAACCACACTTGTTTATTTATAGATTTATTTTTTAAATCAAAATTATAGACTAGCTTTGCCAGTGCATATTACACCAAAATAAAGTCAGGACAAAGCCCTTTGAAGCTACAAACATTTCAGGCCTTTCATTAGTATATTGAGGGTTTAATTCTTAGAAAGAAAAAATAAGCACTGGAAGCATAGAGGTAATGTTTCCTGGTTGTTTTTTAATAATTTTTTAATATAAGTAAAGGCATTTTTGAGATTCTTAATTTCCCTTTTCTCTTGTCCTGCTTCCCCCAGGCAAGCAGTGCCAGGGCTTCAGCCAGGCCTCGCTGGCCACGGCTGCAGGAACTGAACTGTCCAGCTGGGTGCTTCTTTGCCATTGGCTTCACATTTGGGAGATTGTTTTCAAGGGGCCCTGATATTTTAAAAGTAGCCTGATGTGGTTCCTGCTTTCCTGCTTCTTTTGGTGGTAGATTGGCTGACAGCTTTCTGCTTATAGCGCTCTCTTTGAATACCAGAATTTTCACTTGAGTCAGAGGCTGAATGTGTAACCTCTTGGTGATATTAATCTCCTTATATTATCACTGAATCACTGCCAGCCCATTCTATGGACTAATGTCCTTTTATTGCCTGGAGATGCCTTCAGATTTTCATTTAAATTATGTTGCAAATTCAAGAGTTGCACATGCACAACAGAATAATCCAGACTGGGTCCCGTTCTGCATGCAGAGAAGAATGCCTGTGAGACATTTTCCAGTGTAATTGAAGAAAGAGAGTCTCAGCTTCTCTAGTACCAGGGGCCCAGAAGTGCACAAAAGCTGTTACAAATTTCTGATTGGTAAAAACCATTATTTCCTGTGTTCTTCAAATTCCTGTCTCTACATGAGACCCACCAGGATTCAGCTCAGCTGTTCATCTCCCTCCTCAGGGACACAGTCAGATATCTCTGGCAAACTCAGGATATCTCTTCAAAATAATTTTATTAGCCTAAGTATTTTCAAATAATTAGTTGTAAAGGCTATTACCAGCAATTCCATATGCAGGGCTGCAGCCTGAGTTTGGGAAACATATGGACATCCCAAACTGTAATGAGCAGGCCCTGTCTTTAGAGGAGAAAGAAAAGCTGTTTTCCTTTATTCTGAAATCATGAAGTGAATGTTAATCAGAATAGTTATCACAGTTACCATTTCAGCTAGTATCCATCGGGATTCAGGGAAACACAAAATAGCAGCATGTCAGTCTATTCCCAGCTGGGAATACAGTCCAACACGCCACCTGGCAGCTTGCTCTTCTGGGGAGGAGATCTAGGAAAATAGGAAGTGTTAGTTGTCAGATTTCCTCTCATTGCTTCAGCACCCTTCCTGTGGATCTCTGCGGCTGCAGTGCTTGCTGGGCCATGGTGTCCTCAGTGGGCTCTGCACAGGGGCCTTTGTGACGGGCTGAGAGCAGGGCCCAGTGACCCGCAGTGTCACCTCCCTGCAGAGCAGTTGGCTTTTCCTGATTTGCAATGGACAGCTCACTACAGCAAAACAACCCCCACAGCAAGGGACAGCAGGGCGGGAGAGTGTCACGGGGTGGGAATCATCTCAGACCCCACGGGAGGCAGGAAGGAAGGCAGGAAGAGTGGGGATCTCCCCTCTCATAGCCCCCAGACCCAGCTCAGCTCTTTGAACAGGCTGAAGTCCTACCTCATATTCTTTTACGGGTTTTCTACTTCTTTCTTCTATTTCTGATCATCAGGCTGACCAAGCTTCCTTCTCTGGGAGGCACAGGAGCCAGGGCTTCCTCTGTGCATTGTCTGCCTTGGTTTTTAATTGCAGAAAAGAAAGGTTGCTGGGGAAATCCAGGGTGAGATTTCTCATTCACTGACACTCGGTGCGTTTGTCTGCACATTCAGATTCTGTCAGGACCTGCCCAACCACTGCTTTAATTGCTCTGTGCCACATTCTGTCCTTAGGGTCTGTCCCTCCTTTGAACTGAGATCACCTGAGCCCCATCCCAAGTCTGATGCTCTCCACAGAGAGTGGAGTGCTGCCACAGGCCAGTAATTACAGCATTAGTTCTGCTCTTACTTCAAGTGAAGCACTGTCATTTTGTCTTTCATGGCAAAACCAAGCCTGTTCCACCTCACAACTGTTTTCTGAAAGCAACTCTTCCTGTTGAGTGAATTGTGTGTTTTCTTCCATCTCTCTTCTGGGCTCAGAAATGTCAAATTCAGTTCACACTTATTAGTGAGTACTTACCTGTACATTACTACTGCCAGTACTTAACACAAAAGGCAGAGAAGTTCTCATTTGAGGAATAAATACACTGGATGCAGACCATAAATATTTTTGGTTCAAGAAATGTCACTGTTGTTAAGGTAAACTGCTACTACCGTGTACCAAAGGAATCTGTTGTGTGGCTCCAGTGCTGGATGAATGACCCCTGATGCTCTGATGCAGAGGGACACTGGCTGCATTCAGGGAGCACCAGAGGCAGCTGAAGGGTATTTGCAAGCCATAGAGCAGAGACAGAAGCTTGTGAGGTACTGTCCTACCTTTGGAGAGGAGCCAAGCACAATATTGAAGATGTCTGGCTTTTTCCTGGGGAACATCCAATTGCTACAGCAGTTACTACATGAGTAACAGTAAGCAACATTTTTCAAGGTTGAGGAGAACAAATAGCTGAATAAACCCATCAGTGAATTTAAAGTGAATGCAAGGTGAGACAACAAAAATGCAAAATGAGCGAAGACCTAAATATTCCATCTGGACATTCACAATCCAGGAGGGATGGTGGCTCTGTCAGAGGAGGCTTGGTGTAAAACAGCTTGGCTCTGGGCAATCCAGCCAGCTTCAGCACAGTGCATTTGTTGATGAAAGCCACGTCTTCCAGTGAAACCATCTGCAATGGGATTGTCTTGCCTGACCAGAATGTAATGAGAACACATTTGTATGTGGCAGTACCTGAGTTTCTGGGCTGTTGTTGACAGCTTCAATGGCTGTTTTCATGAAATTGGAAAATAATCATGATACTGCCCGTGTAGAAAGTGGAAATATTCTGAGAAAGTTGAATTGTGTTTGAGAGCTCTAGGTTAAAGGGATGGAGGGAATACAACACTGAATTACCAAAGGATTCCAGCCATGGAACAGCAGAATCCAGGGCATGGGAGGAGGGAAAGATACAGAATTTACAGGAGCTGCCTGGCTGCCTTTGGAGAGGAAAGGCATTTGACAAACCTGTCAAATGTGGCCATTCCTTCAACGTCTGCAGATGCAAGTAAACGTCTGATGACAAGTTTAGGTTCTGAATGGAACAGCTGCACTGTTATTAGAAGATTCATAAAACCTACAAAAGACCTCATGAATTTCTAAAGCCTCTGAAATGAAGAGTGTGCAGAATAACATCTGCTCATCTTTCCTGAGGTCTATTGTTGCATCTGCCCTGACAAAGAATCCCAAAGAATGCACATTGTTTGCATGTTTTCTAAACACTTTAGGAGACATCATTTCCAACAGCTCATTTGAATCTCCAGGAATATCCTTTGACACGAATCCCCCCTGCAATCAAACAGGAATTAAGAAGAAAATCTGTTCTTGTTTTACTATTTGAAAAAGAAATCTGCTGAAAATCAAACAAGTACAGTTGCTGGAGGCACTGATAGGAATGGTCAGGAGCTGAATGATTGGTCCTTTTCTGCAGTTTTGCTTTGGTCCCACAAAGCTTTTGCTCCCACTAGTGACTGGGGGGAGGGAGAATACCCAGACTTCCAATGCCTGGAAAAACCTTACAGGGCTTCAACAGTACTGAAATAATTGAATGATGGTAACAGGAGTGTTAATGAAGAGGTTACAGGGAAATGTACCATTTCTTTTTTTCCCCTCTTCAAAATATTTCAAATAATAACAGATGCAAGAGTGGTAAACCAGAAAGTAGAATTAATCCCCTGTTATTGTTTTTGCTTCTGAACAAGCATCAGTTCTTCATCCTTCTGAGTGTTATCCAGGTCAGAAAGGTATTTTGTAAGATGGAAGATTTTCTGTGGAGAAGCTTGAAAAAGGCAGTGCTGTAGGATATGCTCTATAGAATCACTGAGCTATTTGGGGATTGTGCAGGAAAAACAGAAGTACTGCTGCTTCTAGAAAAGCCTATTGTCTTTCTTCACTCCATCACCAAGGTCAATGAACAAACAAGGCTTCATTTAGTGTTGGACCAATGGGATCCTGAGATTTAACATGTTTGAAACAGGCAACACAAAGAAAACTTGGACCATTTGAATTTTTCTAACTGGGTAATTCTGGTTTCCTTCTCTATGACCTTGTGAGTGTCTTGGGTAATCTCAACAAGACACAGGGAGTTCCTTCTTCACTGACATTTTCTAATTGTTCTGTGACCTTTTCTCCTCTCTCTCTCTCTCTCTCTTCACACTCAAGTCAGTGCTTATTAAAATAAATTCAAAAATTTTATGTAATTAATACTGATTACTGTAGTTAGTGGTGCTGAAAATGCAGTTTATTGGCTGTGCTGCCTCACAGATCCTCTTTAAGAAGCTGAAAATGTTTATCAGAGTGGTGGGATGCCTTTAGAATCTGCACCTCCAATCTAAGCCAGATAGGTCCAGGTGACAGGCCCAGTCTCTTGGACTGGACTGGAATAGGATAACATTTCAAAGATGACAAATGAAATTAAAATTTTAATCCAGATTGATAATATTATTTTAATGTTATTTTTAATGTACATAAACATTATTTCAATATAATCTCTAAATTAGGCTACAGGCCTCTTTGTTACTTTGAATAATTGGTAATTGAAAAATCTTTCCCATCTGTTTATAATAAAAAGCTTCTGCTCAACATCTGCCAGAGAAGAAAAGTCTTTGGTGGGAGAGAATCTGTGGCTTGGAAAGAAACGTGGTCTCTGTTCAGAGGGCAGAAACCATTGGGTGCACCTGCATTATCTGCCTGTTCCAATTTTAAATTCACTCACTCCAGAGATGCTTTCCTGGGAGGAAGGGCTGCCAGCTCTGCCTCAGCCTCATCTCCACATCCCCCTCTCCAGACATTGTCTAGCCCTGCCTGGATTTAATTTATTATTATTGCATCATTAATGAGAATCACACATTCATCTGAGAATCACACCACACTTAATTTTTTTATCTAGCAAAGTCAATTAGCATTTTATTTAGTCCATTCATACTATGGAATATTCCATTCCACCTTCCATTGGCTTACATACATGAAGAAATTGAGGGACTAAATAAATCCTTATATACTCTATACCACGTTATTCCTGTGATGGCTTTTCAAAGCAGAATTAGGAAGTTTATATGTTAATCACCTGCAATCCATGATGACCATAAGGTCAGCCTCAAGGATCCAGACAGATCTGTACTTGGAAATGGGTACCTCATCATGCTTAATGGAATTTCAGTTTCATCTGGAAAGATCTCTTCAAAATCAATGCAAGCAAAAGTTCCATTTCACCAGGTCAGAAATACCCAAACCCTTGGGATTTGGACAGTTTTTCAGTCACCATCACACAGAACTGCTCTGAGCCTGGGTGCTACCTGCAGAGTTCACAAGCATTTCAGTGTTTTATCTCTTAGATGTGGAACTGACAGAAGGCAGAGTGATGGTTTTAGCAGCAGCATGTCAGTGCTGGTGCCAGCAGGGGTTCAAAGTGCTGTGCAGGTGTGAGCATGGCCAGGGTGTGTGCATGGCCAGGGTGTGAGCATGGCCAGGGTGTGTGCATGGTCCAGGTGTGTGCATGGCCACGGTGTGTGCGAGGTGCAGCGTGGGCATGGCCAGGGTGTTGCATGAGGTGTCATGGTGTGGCGCAGGGGGTGTGTGCATGGCCAGGTGTGATGCGTGTGGCAGGCCAGGGTGTGTGCATGGCCAGGTGTGTGCAGTGGCCAGGGGTGTGTGCAGGCCCAGGTGTGTGCACGGCCCAGGTAGCAGTGCAATGCAGGTGTGTGCATGGCCAGGGTGTGTGCATGGCCCAGGTGTGTGCACGGCCAGGGCTCAGCAGTGCAATGCAGGTGTGTGCATGGCCAGGGTGTGTGCATGGCCCAGGTGTGTGCACGGCCAGGGCACACCAGGCTGCAGAGTGCATGCAGGTGTGAGCATGCGCAGGGTGTGAGCATGGCCCAGGGTGTGCATGGCCAGGGGCTGGCCAGCTCAGTGTGCCTGCAGGTGTGGCATGGCCAGGGTGTGTGGCATGGCCACAGGTGTGTGCAGGCGGCCAGGTGTGTGCACTCAGGCCACGCGCTCTACCGGCAGCCTGCCGTGGCGTGTGCCCTCCTGCGGCCCGGGTCCCGCTCCGGCCAGGTGTGGCCAGCCGACATGGGCTCAGCTGCATGGCAGGTCTGGCATGCCGGCCTCCCGGCTCTGGCTTGTGTTGTGCTCAGCTGCGGCCAGCCTGACCTGACAGCTGCCATCAGGCATGAATTGCCCTTGGAGACATTAACCTGATCAATTATTCTATCGTTGTCTTTAATAAATTCTCATTTTGCATTAATACTGAACGACAGCCAAATGAGAACCACTGTTGTGTGCAGCTCAGGCCATAACAAGCAGACCATGGGGTTTGTCCTGGCCGGTGTCTCTCATCTCCTCTTTGGTGAGGCTATGGACTGAGTTTGATGTGCGTAGCACAGGGGTTGTGGCAGAAAGCTCTCTCTGCAGCCATCCTTCCCCAGTGCACAGCGAGAACCATGTGCTGGTTTGTGCCCTCAAAGCTCATTAAATCCTGCCTGCATTTAGGGTTCTCTTCATCCCTCTCCTATAGTCACAAATGCTTTCGTTACAAATCAAAGCAGTGAGGAGACACATCTGTCTGTACCTTGAGAGGACACACGTGTCTGAATCTCTGCCACTCAGCCACATCCTCCTTTGAGCCACTTGGTGGAAAATACCTTCAGCTCTAAGAATCAGGAGTCCCTTCAGCCACTGAGCTGTGACAAAGTTGTGCCTTTAATCAATGTCAGAGCCAAACACACAAAGGCTGTAGTGGAGTAAAGGCTTTGGTAGCGCAGAGCATGTCAGAAGGCTGCCCTGGGGCATCTGAGACAGTGTCTGGCAGGTGACTATTTCCATGGCAGCAAACCCAGGCCAAGTTCACGGCGGGGACTCTCAGAGGCAGCCATCTACAGCTCCAGGTTATCATTTGCAAGCAGTGGGAACAGTGATATATGGAATGCAAGGATGTCCTGTGAATGGTGTTTATTGGTGCAACTTCCGATCTTCATTTCATTGGATATATCAAACAGCTCAAATAACACTGGCAAGGAATTATCAAACAATTACAGGATTAATTTGCCCTTTCAAAATTTGATTACATGTTTTGTGTCATCTTATCCTGTCACTCAGGGAAATCATAATTATGTTTCCCTGCAGCATAAACGTTAGTGAAATGTGCTGTCCAAATCAATCAGTGTTATGAAGAAATTAATCTAACCCAGTTCCTGTTGCTAATGAACTTTTCCATTAGCTGTGAGCTCTTGTCTGTGGTCTGTGCTGGTCAGGCAGAGCAGCTTCAGCAGCAGCTTTGCTGCCTCTGTCAATGTGTCCCTGTGTGAAGATGGCATGGAATGCAGGTGTTTGTGGAGAGCTGTGTCCCCCGGCCATGGATCAGAACATGGGCTTTTGGTGTGATGGATCTGCATTTGGGCAGAGTTAGAATGTGAATACCCCAAAATGAGACAGGCTGAGCCTGGCACAGTGACAGCAGCACAGGGCTTGCCTCTCACAGGCCTGCCCCACATCTGACAGTGCATTGGCAAAGGGTTTACCTTCACAGCAACTAGAAAGCACAAGTTCACTGTACCAAATAATTTTGGTAAGAAATTTGTTTTCTGTGCTGGTTCCTTAGGCACAGAGTCCATACTACATTATACTGGTCCTTTATGAAAAGCTGTAGGATAAGTAAAAATTTGTATTATATTTGATAAAATATGATAGAAGATACAATGTAAGAAAAAGTGAAGTGCTGAGATGTAGCCCCACATTCCTGCTCATTACCTAGCTCTTCATTCTTCCTGTTGTAGTTCCTTTCACACTGTCTCTCTGGTTCTGGAATTATTTCTTCAGTCATTCCTCCAACAAAGCACTTGAGTGCAGAGACAGTCAGTTGCTTAGAAGATGCTTATTCAGGTGACAACACTTTCGGTGGCAGTTAAGCATGAAAAAAAGAATACTGCAGCATCCACACCACAGTTTCCTATCTGAGTCAGCAAGGAGGGGGTTGGTCTTTATTGCAGTTTCTCTTTAGCATATGATTAGTATTGAGGTTTTTTTTCAAGTGCTTTGCTCATGGATGTTTCATGTTGGAGTTTTGGTTTCCAAGATAACATTCCTCCTCCCTGAAAGACAACATAATATTTCTGACTTGTCTTTTCATCAATTATGCCATGACTTCCCCCTGATAATACAGAGGGAAGATATTTCATTTCCATTTTAATAGGAGAACTCCCTTATGTACGGTGATGAATGGTTGAGATCCTGACCTGACCTGAAGCCTGCTGAAATCAATAAATACCTTCTCTTGGCTTTTGTTGTCTTTGGATCAGGCTGTGGAGCATGATCCTATCCACGGAAGTCAGTGGGAATTGTGTCTTTGATTTCACTGAACACAAATGAAGACATTTAATGAACAGTGCATTTCATGGTGCCAGGCTGTTTCTCTGGTAAAATGAGCTGCTTGCTAAGTCCAGGTTGCCTGGGGACATGATGTTACAGGTGGAGAATGAAAATCAGATGGTCAAGTCTTCTAGAAATTCACTGGGCTATCCCTCCTGTGTTCAGTGTTCCTTTATAACAAACATGACAGCAATTGTTGTTCCAGACATTGTTATGATAAAGCCTCATGTGTCCCTCAGCAAACTGAATACCTCACTCTCCTGGGACATTCAATTGTCACTGACAAGTCATTCCAAAATATTTTGCTGGCAATTTGGACTTGGAGATTATTGTCAATTTGATGACAAACACAGTTTTTCCTTTCCCTTTCCCAGCCAGAAAGGCTCATTTGAAGTTTAGGTACATGGGTTATGCAAGCCTGAGGAACACAGAGCAGGTTGCCAAGCACTGGTTGTTCCCCAGTGCACAGGAACCACCATATCCAGAGCACAGTTCCACCAAAAAGGGGCAGAATGGCTGCTAGGTCCACTCTGTTTCCTCTTCAGCATGTAGGGAGCCTCTGGATACTCATGAGGACATGAACTTTCTGTGTCTGTTCAATTCTTAATTGCCTGCTACGTGGTTACCACATTATCTACATGTGGCACCAGGCTTTGCAGGCAGCTCATTCTGAGCAGCTTCATGAGCAGCAGGTCACAGACAGCCTGACCTGGGCCAGCTGCTCCCTGAGGTGCCACCCCTCGAGGCTTTGGGAGGATTCTCTAGGGAAGGCTGTCATTAGACTACAGAAGCAGGCTCAACCTTTGTGCCTTGCTTCTCTATTTAAAGTTAAACATGTTTAAGTTCCAGTTGCAGGCACACAGACATGGGATTTTAAGACTGTTCCCTTGTTTAGGCTCATGGCAGGGTAAATACAATGGCTCCATGTTATCTGGAGCAGTATTTGCAAGAGAGATGAAGTCAGCTGAAGTTAACCTGCGTGTGTGTGTCTCAGAGGAAGACAAAGAGCATTAAACCTGCCAGCTGGGAAGCACGTGCTGTTTCCTCCCCTCTGACCCTGGCAGTCCCACAGTGTGCAGCTGTGTAGGGCTCAGAGCATTCCAAGGAGCAGGAGGGCTGTGTGGCCTTAGGCCTGTTAAGCCATTTAGGCAGCCCTGGTGTGTCAGTAATCCCCTCCTGGATTAAAGCTGGGCAGCAGCTCCTGCTCAGCCTCCTGGGCGCTCCTGCCTGCTCCATTCGATTTGCTCAGGTTAGCAATGGCTTCATTAGGGGAGGAATGCTTTGGGAATAGAACTCCCTGGCCAAAGCTGCTGGGAGGCTGCTAAAGATCAATCATTAGTCCCACCTCCCTGTCTCAGGCAGCATCTCTGCAAAGTGCTTGGAACAGAAATCACTCGCCATTGGAACAACACCCAAAGGCATCACCAATGCCTCCAGTTTGCCCTGCAGGCTGGGCCGGAGCTGCCTGCTCCCTTTGGATGCCCAAGCACTCCTCTGTGCAGGCTGGACTGGGAACACAGCTGGGGAGGGGTTTATGCCACTGTCCCTGGAGGTTCAGTGCTGCCTGAGGACTAAGCCAGACTGTTTTGCACCACCCTGTACCAAAACAGTTCCAGTGCAAAAGCTGAACTGAGAGAGGTGGACGTGTGCTCCTCCTGAGCCCCTGGACCACAGCTGTCCTTGCTTTCTGGTTCTGCAGGAATGCACACAGACATTCCAACATGAGTTTGCTGGCCCCTCGCAGCTCAGCCCCTGATGTCAGCCCTGCTCTTGGCTCCCTCATGCACAGGACAGCCCTCACCACTCCAGCTCTGAAGGCCCCTTCATGTGGAATCCATTGGCTTCAGCAAAGTCTGAGCCGTGTTTTGACATGAGAAATCTCCTTGTTTTCTTTAGAAGGTTCAAGTAATTCCCAACTGTCTTCAACTGCTGATGACAAAAACCCTTTCCCTCTCCTCTGGGTGTGAAAGTCTATCCTGTCTGTCCAAATGAGGGAAACACAGCTGGTCCTGAACTTTAGGAGTGGATCTGCATGTTCATTAACTGCCTGGACAGTAAACTGAGTTTAAGCATCCACGGCACTATTCATTTTTGTCTCCAAAGCTTTGGAAATCCATGTTGCTCTGCAATTATATGGAGAAAACAAAGCAAAAGGATGCACAGTTACAGAAATGTAGAATATGTTGTATCTAAAAATAACCTCAGATGAAAAATCAGAATAATATATGCTTAAGATCTGCTTAATCATTGAGAATGGAAGGATAAAACATTCTTGATATATGAAAAGCAAAGCCTTGTCCACTTTTGGTCCATGTTGGGAACTGTTCAGCAGTGAGGGCACACATTGCTGGGATGGATGGGAAGCAGGTGAACTGCTTCAGATTAACATTCTGGTGCAACCAGAGGGGCTCAGCACGGCTGAGTAATTGGCTGCAAATTGGCAGATGGCTGTGGTAAGAGGATTACCATGAATCAAGTTAGACGGCAAGTGTAACAAAGCAATCGCAAGCAAAAATAACATTACTTTTTTCATTCCAATTAAAAACTAAGTGAACACCAATAGCTTTGAAGCATACTGAATGATAGCAGCTTTTGATGTCAGCTCAGAGCTTCCTCAAAGCTCCTCTACCCTTTCTCCTTCCTGATCTCCCTGGGGCTCTGCCCTTGCTGCCTCCACTTGCACAGAGTCTGGAAGCTTTTCCCTGCTGCATTGGTCTGGCAGCACCTTGGCTGCTGGACTGTCACAGGCAGAACTGCCCTTGAGGCACAGCAAGAGAAGGGCCCCAACACCCTGGTTCTTCACAGCACCTCCAAAAAGCCTGGTGAATGCATTGTGCCAGGCCTTGAGCCATTCCAGGGTCCAGCCTCAGTGGCACTGGGGGGCAGGGACTGTTCACTGATGTGTTTGCTCTGGCACCTCTTCCCTGGTCCGTGCAATGTCTGGTTCCATCTCCCCTCTGCTACCAAGGGAGGACACAGCCCTCTCCAGACAGATCCGAGACAGCCTGAGTTAAGTTTTAAGGAGCTCATCTCCAGGCTGGCAGGGGAAGGTGGAACAGGAATCATCTCTTCTGGTGCATGTCCCACAGGACACCCAGCCCTGGGCAGGCCATGCCAGAACCAGCTGCTGGTGGAGAGGGCTCTGTTCCCAGGGGTGCTGTTCCCAGCTCCCCTTCCCCAGCACTGCCTGATCCTATTCAGTTCTTGAAGCTCTTTGCATTTTATTGCACTTCCAACTGCAAGAATTTCAGAGGACACAGAGTCAGAGAACCATGGAATATCTCCCCTTTTTGGGAGGCAAAGGTTGATAGTTGAAAATGAGACATTCCAAAAGTCAGTGTGTGCTCGGTGCTGAGGGAAGGCCCCCAGGAGCCACAGCTCCCTCCCCACTTCTACAACCAAAAGAAGGCTGGTGTGGAAGGGGGCAGGTTGGTGAAAGGCAGAAGGCTTAAGGTTTGCTTGGCTCTACACACCCTGAATTTCACACAAAAACCCAGCATGGCAAAACACCTGCCAAGGAACAGATCTATTTGGCTCATCAATTACTTGATTTTTCTGTAGAGATTACTCCTTAGGTCAAATCATTGCCCAAGCAAGGCCATGTTATGTGTCAAGGCAGACAAGTTTTCCTACAGTGCATGGTGCAGCATGGAGTCTGTTTTGCTTAGGATCCCCAGGCCAAGCCCTGACGGCACCACCCCTCGAGGGGGGCAGCTCCAGCTGCCAGGCAGGGCTGGCAGCTGCTGAGAGCAGCAGCCCTTCAGTGACAACAAATCATCCCCAAGCAGTCCTGCCGTGAGCGGGAGACGATAACTGCAGCCTGCTAGGGAGGAGGCCTGCCAGCTGCCCCGGCAGGACTGCCAGAGCCAGCTCTATCTCCAGCTCCCCACAGCAAGGAAGGCGGCAGCAGCAGAGTGTGTGAGCCAAGCCAAAAAGATAATCCTTGCAGTGGCAGCACAGCGCGCCTGCAGGCAGGCAGGGAGCTGGCCCCTGTGAGGAGAGCTGCCATGGTAAATCCCCCAGGGATGTTCCATTGGCTCCAAACTGCCAGAAACCTGGGACTGCTGGCCAGAGACAGCTCCATTATAGCCTTGAAACTGCAGAGGAATGAGGACAAAGGTATCACTATAGAAATAAAATATATATCATTATACGCAGCTTTATCTGACACTGACATTAATGGAGATCTTTTCAAGAGTTTCTGTGGGCCCAAACCATTCAGCCTTCAGAGGAACAAAGTGCTTGAGATTTTGAAAGACTCGCTCTGTTCTTGGTTTTCTCCCTGAGCTGTTTCCCTTCAGCTGGTGTCTCTGATACTTTGTGTTTTTGCTAAAGCAAATAGATAATTTTGCTTTCTGTTAGTTCAGTTTAGGCAGAAGTTGGCAGAAGGGCTAAGCACAAACTCTGCACGAGGCTCTGCCGTGGAAATGAGGCAGGAAAATTCCCGTCGAAATGGTTCAGGCAAGTGCAAGGGAGTGTCTCCGGCCCTTCCAGGGGAATGGATGGCAATTGCTGCAGTGCCACCGTGTGGTGGAATGGAGAAACAGATCCCGGGGAAATGCGCCTTCACCAAGAGCAGCTGCGGGAACAAGGAACACTGAGCCGTGGTTTAACGCGGCTCAGCTCGGGTCGGCTCTGCAGAGACAAGGGTCACGCTCTGACCTAAGGGTGGGTGACCTCCAGCCTTTGGCCAAAGCGAGTGGGTGTCCCCAAAACTCTGCTGACCTCGCCAGGCTGCCCCCTTCAACCTCTGCCACCTCCAGAGCAGAGCATGGGACTCAACCTCCAGTGTATCTGTGTCTGAATCTTCCTTCCAGTGTTTCCTACACACCTGCTGATGCTTCTTTCTCCCTTACACATCTTCAAAACCTGACCAGTCCTTTGCCAATGTGCAGAGGCCATCAGAGGAACTGACAAAGGGATCAGTTTCCTTTTTCTAATCTCTGTGTGGATATGACCAACCCCTGAATTCTTTCAAAATTCAGCAAGAAGTGAGGAGGCCACAGGTACAAGAAATGTCACTGAGTTCAGAAGCTTTAATAAGCCAGCAATAATTAGCACTGGAAATGGCGATGACTAATGACCCGGTTTAACGTGCTGCTGGCCGGGCCGTGCCCTGCACGTCTCCCAGGGCAGGAGGTGCAGCTCAGCCCTGCTGTCCCAGCCCGCTCCTCCCTCGGAGCCGGCTTTGGGCAGGGGTGTGCTGACAGGGCAAAACCAAACGTGTATCCAGCGCCTGCCTTGCTGCGCAGGGACTCCTGGGGGCTTGATCTCACCTCCAGCTGGTGCTGAGCATGATGCAGGGTGGCAGGAGCGGGGCTGGGGGAGAGCAGAGAGCAGCTCACTGCTCAGGGTGGGACCAGGGCGAGGGCTGACAGGACTGCCAAGGTCAGAGGTAGCTCTGAGGTGAGGAAAAGCAGCCGCAGGCGTGTTCTTGAGCAACAAACACATTGACTAAGGGCCTGGGCTGTGATACGTGGGCAGCTTCAGCCCTGCCGTGGCCTGTGCCCATCCTCAGAGGGTCCCTGGCGGGCAGGGGCCGTGCCCTGCCCAGCCTGGCACAGGAATGGCACCCAATGCCAGCCGGGAGCAGCAGGACACGAAACCTTTGGCACACACTATAAATAATCTGACACCTTCGAAAGGGCTCCGGCAGCCCTGCCCTGTGCCACGGCCTGCAGCTGGCTCGGGCTGCACAGCTGCTTAGCTCCAATCGCACGGGGAAATCAAGGCTGCAGTTACTGCTGCAGAAATTCCAGAAATTCCTGCTCCGGGTTGATGTGATGCAAAGCAGGGTGTGAACCCGGGAGAACCAGTGCTAATGCTGATCTCTCTCTGCTTCCTCCCGAAACGACAGCTTGCTTTTCTTTAAAGAAAATGTAGCTTACCCTAAATTTATCAGAAAAGAGCAGATAATTACATTCTATCAACCAGCAGGGATCCAAGCATTTTCATTCCTGGGTGATTTCTGCATTGCCTGGTGAGAGGGACTGGGCAATCCTGCACCAGCCACCATCAGGCATCACCTAGTGATTAACTGCAATGTTGGGTTTGAACAACCTGCATTGTTCTAATCCTTGAGTCCAGTCCACTGATGCTCCCTTAAGGACTGTCTAAATGCATGCTCCCTACCTGGAATGGAAACTTCTCTGTTTTCCAAAGATACTGTTATTTGAGCCTTTCCCAAATCCTGGTAAAATGTCTTTGACAGTTACTCCACAGCCAGAGACTTGTCACAGCACTTTTAGATCTCCAGGTGTACTCTTCATTTTCAAGTTCAACACATACACTGTAGTTTAACCAAGAAAAAACAGTATTTTTTTTTCATCTGTCATCTCTTCATCACTCGCTCTTGGTGAGTGACCAGAGAATTCATAAGGGGCAGATGCAGCTCTCAGCTGCAGGGAGGAGATTATTTATAGTGTGTGCCAAAGCTACACCCTGGCTGTGCACGCCAGGCAGTTCTTACAGGCGTGTGCCACTTCTCTGAAGGAGCCTGTAACACAAACTCCTCTTGGATTTCTAGCACATCACTGCTCTCATAAATATTTCTGAGGTTAGAAATCAGATGAACAGCTCTGTCTAGTGGCACTTGCAATAACTACATGAGAAGGTTGTTATTTCTTACAGAATTCAGTCCATGTGTTGAATCAAGTGAGTCTAAAAATAGCTGATTGGCTTGCTTTTCCACATGGCAAGTGCTCCAAGTACTTCTGGAGACATGGGATAAACATGTGAGGCCACACTCTGCCATGAGCTTTCTGTTCTTTTAAGAGCTTTACTGCCTTTACTTAGTTTTCACCAAAAGCAATAAATCCCAGAGGCTTTGCCTTTCCTAAAGCTGTGATTGTGATTTGAGGGCCCTGTGCTTCCCTTCCCTGAGGTGTCCCAAATCCATCTCAGCTCACCAGCCTGTTGTGTGGCACAGTCATTTTGGTTTGGGTTTTGGGCAAGTTCCATGGTAGTGCTCTGTGCAGTTCTTAACAAAACCATGCAAAATTGGAAATGGTTCTGGACCTGCCAGGACCTGGGCTGGAGAATCCCTCACGTGACCACTTTTAGCCTGGACAGGTCCTGGTTCATGTCCTGGTTCAGGAGGGTGAAGAAGCCCCAGTTACAAACAGGACACCAATGTGTCCCCTCTGGGTTTTAGCTCCCAGGATGTGGCCAGATGGTGAGTTACCTTTGGGCTGGTTGTTCTGTACTGTGAATATAAGATGTATGATATTGGTTATTCCTTACAACAGCCCTGTGGGCAGCTTGCTGCAGTCCAAAGTGTTCTAAAACACTGCAAAAATTCTAAATCACTTCAAATTTTCTAAAAAACCCAAAAAAGTCACAAAAGGACAGGAGTTTTTTCCCATGAAATATCAAAATTATAAAAATGTTCTTCAAAAATTTTCCTTTTTTTCTCATGATTTTGGTACCGCAAATTCATTATGTGATGTACGAAAGGGGAGCACAGCACCCATGGCAGCTGGTGGCTGTTCTGTTACAGCTTTGGGTTCCCTGTCTCCATGGATGCTCTGAGTGTGCACCTCTGGGTGTGCTCAGGCTGGCACAGAGCTGGTGTTCCACCTGGAGAAGGGGGACAGCAGGGGCTTGCAGTGCTTGCAGGTGTCCTGGTACCCCAAGGCTTTGGATGCCAGCGCTGCCAGCCTGAGTGCCCTGAGGTTCGGGTAAATGTGCCACTGAAACCCGTGTGCTCCCCTGGGCACAGGGCTCTTTGGCCTCAGCAGCTCCCAGGTGTTAAGGCCTTATCTCTGACAGGCCTGAGCAGTCTCATACCCACCCACTGCTCTGCCTTTGCCTCCCTGTCACCCTGAGCAGTGAGCTCAGCCAGCTTTGGGAGCCCAGAGCAGCCCACCTGCCTCCTCCACACCCACCCACTCACTCTTACCTGCCCCAGCTGCTGCTTCGAGAGGGATTTAAGTGCACTTGTATGTAAGATGTTGATGGTAAAACAACACCTTGCATCAAATGGGAAAATGGGAGTGAAGGGAGAAGCCAGTGAAGTTGCTGGGGTCAGAATGGAGTGCTTTGTGCTGGATGTGTGAGTGTACCTCCGTGTGCAGTGCTGCAGGGTCTGACTGCAGCCCCCTGTGTTACCTGCGGAATCAAAATTAGGGAGCACAAATAATAAAGAGAATGCACTAATTATTTCAGGGTAGGGATTCAGCATGTACCTTTGTCTAGTGACTTCAGCTTGCAGGGCACCAGAGGTCAGAGCCTGAAGAGGGAGGTGAGGGCACCGGAGGGCTCGGGATTGCGGGTGAGCCACAGCACAGAGCGCCCATGTGCTCCCCCTGTGCCCAGAGCAGATGCTGCAGAGACTGCAAAGCCAGTGGCACATTCTTTTATACTTAAATCTCTCCTGAAAGGCTCTGCCTTTCCTTAGCAGGCAAGGCTCTGTTCCTTAACCATGGCTTTTCTTAGCAGGGAAGGCTCTGTTCCTTAGCCATGGCAAGCAGGTAGAGACAGAAATAAAGCTGTGACTGGCTAGGAGTCATGTCCAGCACAATTTTCATATGGAGTCTAAACTTGCAGGTGTTTCTGAAATCTCCAATGAAGCCAACAGGATTTCCAAAGGAATGCATTCCTGTTAAATCTGCTCCTCCCTCCCTCCAGCAGCATCGCTTTGCATAGCAGAGCCTGGAGATAAGGAGAGAAGTGGTCAGAGAAACTGCTCCTCCCCTGCCCACGAGGGATCCTGGGCTCCCATTCCATTGCTTTGTCCTGGTTCCCTGCAGCTGCTTCTCCCTGTGTGCCCCATCACCCTGGGCTCTTGCCTTTCTCTGCCAGAACCCTCAATCTGGGGTTTTTCAGTTATTTCTGTCCAAAATGTAAAGCTGCAAATCCTGGATCGTGTCTCCTTTCCCTCCTTCTCCCTTGTGCTGAGTTTTCTTTCTCACATCTCCTTCTCTAGGTTCTGATTCATTTCACTCTTTGTGAGCTCTCATTTGGCATCTCCCATGCTGTCTGCCTGCCAATTCCTTGCAATCCCCACTGTCTCTCCACTATGTTACTTGGATGTCTGCCAGTTCTCAGCCTTTAAACTTCAGTATTTCTAGGATCTGCTCTCCTGAGATTTTTTTTTATTTCCTCTCCCTTTTTAATATTTCTAACCATTTCTTCTTTGGCCCTGTGCTGAACTCTCTCTAGGCACAAGGAAAATAAGAAGGTTCTTTGGCGACCTGACTTGGAACAGATTGAATTCCGAAGGGTGGTGTAGAGATTTGTTGCAATATCCTCCTGGAGGCTTTATTCAAATTGCAGGGGCTCTCAGCTGCCTCTTTAAAGGGATAGTCTGTAGATAAACCAAAATTCACAGTTTTAATATGCTCCAGTGATCTATATATGCTAAACACTTTCATTTTTGACAGCCTTGGGAAAGGCAAGAGTTGACAGACAGCGTTATTCTGATAATTTTATTCAGTGTTCTTCCTATTTGCTATAAAGGGCATTTCCCACAAACAATCAAGTACAACTGAATGAGGGAAGCTTACTAATTTACAGGGGAGAAAATATTCTGGGATGTTTTTCCATGCCAACCCTTTGATCAGTACTGCAAATTGGGAAAAAGTATGTCAGCTCCAATGTGTACATCCATGCCTCCTTGTGGAAGGCAGCTCCTCTGCCCTCCTTACAAACACGCCTCTGAGCCTGCCTTCCACCTCACACCTGCTCTGAAGCTCTGCTGCTGCTGAACTGCGGGTCCAGTTCCTATCAAAGGGCTGGATTGGTGCTTTTAGACACAACAAAGAGTGTGTGGTGTGCTATCTGTGTGTGGTGTGCTGTCTGTGTGTGGTGTGCTATCTGTGTGTGGTGTGCTATCTGTGTGTGGTGTCCTTCACGGGCAGGAGCCTGAGCAGGAGCTCAGGTTGGTGCTGGCCCCAGCCCCAGCCCACGGCTTCCCCAGCATCTCTCCCACCCTCCCAGACACAGCCCCAGCTCCCAGCCTCGAGGTTTATTTACCTTTGCCTGAGGCTTCATATAAACTCCAAGCCCAGTAATAAACTGTGCAGCTTTCTCTGTCACAGGCTCTTGAATACTCTCCTTATGATTTAGTGTTTCTACAAATAACTGTTTTCTATTTACTCTCCTGAGCTGCGCTGACAGCAGTGGGACTCCTGTTACAGTCCGTTGTGTTTCTTATTAATGCCACATGTGTTCATCACAGCTGAAATGCTGCAGTGAATACCAGAGGAATTATGCCTTAAGTGGAGTCTGAAATGTAAATCTCAGGATACTGCTCTCCAGTGGTTCATCCAAACTGCCTTTCACTGGTTAGCTTCTAATTTCTTTTCCCAGGACTGTCCCTGAGCTGTCGCTGAACAGCACCGTGCCGAAAGCCCTCTGCCAAGGCTGCTGCAGCAGCCCCGGGGAAGGGAGGGCCGGGAGGGTCCCGGAGCAGCCACGGCTGGTGCAGGAGGCAGGGATGTGGGGCACAGCCCGCTCCTGCAGGGTCTGTCTGGGGGGGCCTTCCAGGAGGGAGCGGGGTGCCAGAGCTGCCGCCGATGGTGGCTCAGTGCTGGGGAGGTAAAGGGAGAGCAGGAAACCCTGTCCCTGTCTCTGTCTCTGTCCCTGTCCCTGTCCCTGTCCCTGTCCTATCCCCATCCCTGTCCCTGTCCCATCCCAGTCCTGCCCTGTCCCATCCCACTGTCCCTCCCTGTCCCTGTCCTCCTGTCCCCGCCCTGTCCCTGTCCCTGTTTCCTCCATCCCTGTCCCTGTCCCTCCTGTCCCTGTCCCTCCTGTCCCTGTCCCTCCTGTCCCTGTCCCCGTCCCTGTCCCATCCCTGTCCCTGTCCTGTCCTCCCCCGTCCTGTCCATCCCCTGTCCCCTCCCTGTCTCCCTCCCTGTCCCTGTCCCTGTCCCTTCCCTGTCCCTTCCCTCCCGTCCCTGTCCCATCCTGTCCCTGTCCCTGTCCCTGTCCATCCCTGCCTCCGTCCTGTCCTGTCCCTCCCTGTCCCTGTCCCTGTCCCTGTCCCTGTCCCTGTCCCTGTCCCTGTCCCATCCCTGTCCCTGTCCCTCCCTGTCTGTGCACTGGTGGCCTCACCCTCAGGAGCAGGGATCAGGAATGCAGGGGGGAGGAAGGCTGGAGCAGATGAGGACAGTGTGCACCAGGCACCTCAGGAGGCAAAAGGCACGGGACAAAACAGTGCTTGGAGCTCAGGGTCAGCCCATGTCTTTGCAAACCATACATGTGTGGCTCAGGGGATCTGTTTAAATCGGTTTGTCTCTCACAAACTGGGGTTTTGCAAGTGATTTAATTGCTGCTTGGGTGAATGCTTGTCCCTGCAAAGCCCTGCAAAGTGAAAGCAGCTAATAATTAATGTCTAATACCGATTATCACACTGGGTGTCTTTGCTGCAGCTCTACTTCATGTGGGCAGAATTGAAATGGGATTGGCTCAGCAATAATTTACCCTGCTTAGGAATGTGGGCTTTGGACTCTGATGGGCTTTTATTCATTACCTGTCTCCAGGTGAGATCAGTCAGAAAACCCTCAGTGAATTCAGCTTGGGTAGCTTTTGAAAGCAGATGAAAAAAGCTGTTAGGAATGAGTCTTACGTTTCCAGAGAGGCTGGGGAGAAAGGCTTATCCATTTATTATCCAGTACTTTAACCAGGGTCACTTTGGCTTTGCTGAATTCTATCTCCTCAAGGACAGGGAAATCTAACTTTCTCCTTTTGCTTTTTCAATTTCTCCTGCTCCAAGGCTCTTTTTTTAAACTATATTGTAAAATAATGTGAAAAAAAGATTGAATGCAATTCTTCTGTAGCTACCAGGGGAAGCAATGACCAAGGTCAAACACTTACACACTTTTTCCACCTTCAAAGTTTTAGTCAGACTTCATCTGGAGACTTGTAAAGGTTGGTTGAAAACAAGCTTATCAGTCTAGGAATGTAAGTCATGAACAACTTCAGCTCTTTATCTTCCACAGAATTTAACTGCAGAGGAAACAAAGGATTAATAGGCCTTGGATTCTGATGTCCCACATGCCACAGTGCTGGGGAGGGATGGACAGAGCTGGGGAGGGATGGACAGAGCTGAGAGAGGGATGGACAGAGCTGGGGAGGGATGGACAGAGCTCAGGAGGGATGGACAGAGCTGGGGAGGGATGGACAGTGATCAGGAGGGATGGACAGAGATCAGGAGGGATGGACAGAGCTGGGCAGGGATGGACAGAGCTCAGGAGGGGATGGACAGTGATGGTGCCCTGCAGCTGCTGCCCCACAGAGCCCTGCACTGCAGCACCCAGAGGCAAGGAGCCTGACAGGAACTTTCTCTCAAAGTGGGGACATCCAAACAGAGCCCTTATTTACTAAAGTGATTAAGTCATCTGTTCATTTTCACTGACTGGGGCTTGGCCTGTGAATACAGAAGTTGGAACTGCCTGTTCTTCACTTGTTTTTCCATGTCTTGGATAATTCTCTCTCCAGTCATGTTTTGTTCCATCTCATCCACTTCCATGTAAGACACAGTGTCTATTTAGCAGTGACTTATGAAATAAATGAATCTCCAGGGCAGGACACTTCTGCTCTCTGTCTTACCCTTAATAGGTATTGAAACATATGAAATAATTCCTAAGTTGTTCAAGAATCATAGTAATTATTCCTACTTTACATATAATTATTTTTAAAAGGACTCTTTTTTGTAGTTTACTCTTTATTAAGTGAACAGTCTTTAACAGTGTTTATCACAAAGGCACATTTAAATCCATTCTGTTCCATTTTGGTTTCTCAGAAAAGTGTTTTCACTTCTCCATAGAAAACAGGAATGGACAAAATGTGAAGTATGTGTGAGTGAAATGATGGTACATGGCCTGGTGGAGAAATGGATCTTTTAAAAATAGTGTCTTGCAATCTTTCTCCTAGTGGATTGGGAATGGGCCTGTTCTGAGCTCGTTAATGTGGGGCTGGTGTAGCTGCCAGCTCAGCTGCCTCTGTTTAGCTTTGTGAAGAGCTTTCCCTACTGGATTTTTTAAATACAGAACTAAAACCGTGCTGAGCTTTTCTTTTGCCCTGACAGGAGCTCTTATGTGTGAGCAGTGGCTGCTTTCCATTTGCAGTCCTGTGCTGCAGCCCTGTGCAAAGCTCCAAAGCTCTCTGTGCTTTGGGAACAGCCAGCCTGGCATCGCCCCTGGTTACTGGGAGCTTCTGAAGGAACAGCCCATTCTGGGATTCATTATTTGCCTGTCCTCCCTTTGCAGAAACGAGGGGAATATCTGTCCCCTTTGGGAGGGAGCAGGGCAATGGAGGGCAGTCCCTGGGTAAAGGGAGCCCTCCTCTTTGTGAGTGGTGGGTTGTGAATGTTTGTGTTTCCCCAGGTTGTGAACGTTTGTGTTCCCCCAGGTTGTGAACGTTTGTGTTCCCCCAGGTTGTGAACGTTTGTGTTCCCCCAGGTTGTGAATTGTGTTTCCAGGATTGATGTTTGTGTTCCGGTTAAGTTGTGTTCCCCCAGGTTGTGAATGTTTGTGTTTCCCCAGGTTGTGAACATTTGTGTTTCCCCAGGAGGCAGGACTGTCCATGAGCTGCTGCTGCTCTGGGAGCCCCCAGCTCAGCTGGGCACAGGGCAGGGCTGGCACAAAGCACCTGACACAGAGGGATTCCTTTGCTAATGAACGTTGGTGAGACTGTGTGAGCACGCACATGCTAACTAATGAATACATGTGCCAAAAGAGGAAAAGAACCTGCATCAGGTTTGCCTTGCTCAGCACCAGGCCTGGCCCTGCTGTGTGCCAGGGAAAGGAATGGAGAGCTGAGAGGGCACAGAGGCAGAGCTGCCCTTCCAGCCCTGCTTCCCTTTGGGACTCCCTCATTCCCCAGGGGCCTTGCCAATGCTCTTACAGCCCTGAAGGGTCTCTGGGATCCTTCCAGACAGATCCTTCACAGCCTCTCCAGCAGCCCTGGTCCTGCTCACTGGGATGTACCTGGTTCTGCCCTTCCAGCTTTGGGGGCATCTCGCAGTGCAGTGGCACTGTCCCTGTCCCTGGTCCCCTCTGTGTGCCTTTCTCTTGCTCCCTTTCCTCCAGGGAAAACAGATGTCCATCTGTACATATAAGCACAGATAGCTAATCATGTGCCTAAAATGCCCAAGTAATTCCTTCATTGGAGTATGTAGAATTAAAGCAGTGTTTCCAGGTTCATCCCCAAACAAAGCATCCCTCCCCCTGTTCCTGTGCTGAAGGCCAGGGTGCAGCACCCTCGGTGTGAACGCCCTTCCCTTACACACTGACACAGCAAGGCTGGGGAACTGACCCTGTCCTTGGCCTGCAGGCAGAATCAGGATGGGGACATTGTCCTGTCCTTGGCCCCACTGTCCTGAGCAGGATGAGGGCTGCCCCCAAGGCCTGGGCTGGCACACCAGAGAGATCCCCATGGCAGGGGTGGAGCCAAGGGCTCACCATCCACAAATGCGATTTCATGTTTTTCCTGGACTAAGGCCATACTTCTGTTGAGCTTTTCTCCAAGGAAGGAAAGAACTACACATGTGCTTTATGAAAACAAGGTGAATGAGCAGATTTGGGAGAGTCCCGTCCTTCTCCCTTTCCATATCAGTTTCCTGCGGGTATAGAACTCCACATAAAAACTGCAGACATTTAAACTGAAGACCTATTTCCTTGCTGTGTTTGACCTGTGTATGTGGTGACATAAAAGACAGGAGAAATGAGAAACACTGATTTTTATTAGTTTTCTTTTCCTCCACAAACCTGTTTGGTTCAAAATAAAAGCAGTGTAAATAATACCAAATATATTGGTACCTAAATACCTCCAGGTGCAATAATGCAAGGAACTTATGAAACCAGGTATGGACTGTTGTTAAAACACACTTTTCCTTCTAAAAACATAACCATGGATTAAATCAATTTGGTAATTAAGAACTGGAATTTAACTGTGCAAAGGACAAAGAAAGGTTTCCAATTATACATTAATATTATGTATTCACTCAGAGTAGGTCTCTGTGAGAAAAACTATTTTTGGACTGAAATTTTAGAGCAGACCTCCTTTGCTGTAATACATCATACTTCTAGTAAACCTCCTGAAAGATCAGCTTTCCAATCTTTGTGTCCCAGAAGCATGTTCTTTATGCGCTTTTTTCCCCTATTGGAAGCATCTCAGAATTTGCAGCTTTACTTTTGGATGGACAGTTACAGTGAGGGAGTTCAGTCCAAGAATATCAGTGTGGTTTTTATCATTATGATTAGACTGCTCTGTTAATGGTTTACTTAAAACAAAGAGATCTTTGCTGTGGTGTTTGCTGCCCAGTCATAACTATCTGGAGTATTTCAAGTATTCCTAGCTTTTCACGCAAAGGATAAGAGCATCTGCAGCTGGCTGTCCTTTTGTGTGCATCTTGCTTCTGCCTTAAACGTTTCCCTTGGAATTCTCAGGAGCTTTGGGAATGGTTTTTTAAACTCTCAATCCCTGGCTGGCTGTAGTTGGACACCCAGCAGGCTGTGTATCCTGTGCTACAGACAAAACCTGTTAAAATGATTGAGCTGCCTCCCTCAGAGCAGCTGGATTCTGCCCTTGGACAGGCTGGGTTCTGCCCTTGGACAGGCTGGGTTCTGCTCTTGGACAGGCTGGATTCTGCTCTTGGACAGGCTGGGTTCTGCCCTTGGACAGGCTGGGTTCTGTCCTTAGAGAGGCTGAATTCTGCCCTTGGACAGGCTGAATTCCTTGGAGGCAGCTGGGTGCTGTGCTGGGCCCTGCAGCTCTGGGGACACTGGGGACACTGGGCAGAGGTTAAAATGCACAGCAGGGACTGGTGTTGTCACTGGTCAGTGTTTCTGCCTTGCCTTCAGATAGAACCAGAGCATTTCCAGTTCTTGTGACTTTCTGGGGCTGAGGGCTTTCAGCAATGCAAAAAATGGCTGTTTAAGACCCAGTTTCCTCCTGCCCTGAGGTGCTGCATTGAACGTTACTGTGGATAGAAATCAAGTTAAACATCAACAACAAAGTAAAGAGGATCAGGGTACAAGTTGAACTGTTGTGTGCCTGTTTCATTAAGGCATACGCATGGTTTTATGGTCTGAAAACACCCCATTTAATTAGTGTTTTGTTCTTCAGATCGTTAGCTCCTCTGAGAAAACATTTATTTTTATCCCACTAAGAAAATGAAGCTATTAAAAAAATCTGTTTCACTGTTTCTAGTGGGTGACAGTTTGCACTTTGCCATTTCCCTCGATGGCCCAAGGTCAGTGCTGAAGCTGCTGAAGGACTCCCCTCACATCCCAGCTAGGCACAAGGAACCTCATTTTTATTGTATACTGATTTAAACTTGTATTTGGCATTAGCTCAAAAACGAATTCTAAGCCAGCACACTCCTTTAGAAGCATTTGCAAAGGAGCTGGGACGTTGTGAATCCCTCGTTGCACAACTGGAGAGGTGTGGGCTGTGCTGCACTCTCAGACCAAATTCCATTCCCAGGATCTTTATTGTGCAGTCCTTGCCACGTCATAGGAGTCCACAAGGTACAGGCACAACTGCACCCAGGGAAATCCATAGAAATACCAATGGAAAAAATCATCTTTGATAAAAATGAACATTCTCTCCCCCCAGTACACAACAGTTCACCTCATGAAAGCATTTCTATCTGATTTTTAGCATCTCTGGGCTTAAAAATCGGTCTGTTCAACGAGCCCATGTAACTCACAGTGAGATGACTAAATCATGTACTTTGGTTATCTTGCTACTTGAAGAATTGATTAATGATGACACAGAGCAAGTAGGTATTGAGCAGAGCAAACTGGCTGGTAACACATGTTCTCCTCTTCTTAGAGGGAAAAACATGTTCTCTATTTCCTTCCAGTGTCTGGCTTTTATCACTGCAAAACACGGGATCACAAAGCACATCCCAGCATTCCCAGGGAATGCTATCCACGGCTGCCCTGCCCCTGCATGGGGAGGTGCTGAGCAGGGCTGGGCAGTGCCAGCTGAATTCAGCACCCTGGGGCACAGCATGCCAGCGGCTGAGTGTCCCTCTTCTCGTCTGTCTGAATTCTTAAGAGAGAAAGAACGCACAGAAACAAGAAGAACAGGAAGCACAGAGTCTCACAGCAAACTGCTCCTCGCAGTTCTCTTTTTGGGGTTTCCAAGCAATGAAACAAAAGGTTTCTCTTGCTTTCAGACTGCACTTGAAAACATTTTCAGTCACTTTATTTCTCTTTCATCTCCTGAGAAACTGAGTAAACTGTAAATGAAACAAAAGCACTTTAACAGCACAGATGAATCCGGAGGTATTCAACAGCACAGAACTTGCTAGGAAGAAGCCAGGCAACATTTTCTGAGAAAGAAATATTCTTGCTGTATGACTGGTATCTTAATCCACTGCTACCTTATGTCTTCTATACCCCAGAGGAGCATAATTCAACACTAAAAAACCGTCCTTACAAAATATACAATAGCAGCCTGTAAAAACGAGCTGCAAAGCACACTAAGACCATGTACAAACGTGAGCAGTGCTGAAACAGGAATCACAATCCACAGGCTCCTTGTCATCACTTAGATGTGTGCCACGGAGCACTGTCACTGTGCTGTGGGGGCACTCTGGGGCTTCAGTGCTGGCTGATGTCTCTTTGTCAGCTCTCCAGAGAGCACGGCCAGCACTGCTGGGGCAGAGAGCTGCACTGCTGGACCCTGCACACACGGGAGGTGCTGTCCCCAGAGAGCACAGCCAGCACTGCTGGACCCTGCACACACAGACAGCACAGCCAGCACTGCTGGGGCAGAGAGCAGCACTGCTATATCCTGCACATAGAGGGCACAGCCAGCCCTGCTGGACCCTGCACACACGGGAGGCGCCGTCCCGGCCCTTAGGGCAGCTCCTCCTGTGTTTCCACAGCCACCACGGGGATGCCGCGCTCCCCTCGCGTTCCAGGTACTTGTACGGTCCTGGCAGAGCCGCCGGAGCTCGGAGCAGCGTGTCCCCACTCTCTGGGAGAGGCTCGTGCCTTTGCAGCTCTTCCCAACTAGGTAAAGTATGTGGAAGGATCCTGCCCAGCCTCCGCTCCGTGCAGGGCTCACACTGGCCAGCTGACCTGCTGGAAGAAATCATTTTGCATGGCTCTCGTGCCAAGTTTTGTCAGAGTAACTTGAAAAGCATTTAAACTCTTTATTAACATTTATAAACCAGTTTATTCTCCATGGCAGTGATGCTGGGCAAGGCTTCTGCTTATTTTGGGTCCAACCCTGCCTCTCTGTAAGAAAGCTTTTTGCAAGGTCTTGATCACCTTCAGTTTGACTTAAGGAATGAAATCAGTCCATGACTAATTTTGAAACCAACTAAAAAGCAACAAAATTGTTTTGTCTGTGGGGACTTGTTTCACTGATAAAAGGAACGGTCTCAGCCAGATTTGCTGCACAGGCAGAGTTCACTGGCCATGCTGCTGCATCAGAGGCCTTGGCAAAGCAGGACTTGCTCTATCCACTCCTTTATTCCCTTCCTTTTGAAACCAGAGTTCCTTTCTTTTGGGAATCTGTTTTTGGCTCAGTGAGTGTCTCTACCCCCAAGTCTCTCTCTTTTCAGTCTTGTTAGAAGTGCTGTACGAATTCTCAGACTCTCACTGCTCCTGACCTGCTGCTGTCCCAGCTGAAAGGATTTTCTCTCCTGCAATATCCTCATTTACACACCCACTCTCCTTTTGTCCTCCTCAGGACTGCATTTATCAGGTCCACAACTTCAACTCTGTTCTGTGTGGTCACAGGTCAGGAAATAAGTCACAGTAAGGTGAAGGATGAAAAAAGAACTTAGATAATATGACAGAAATTATTTCCTATTTAGAAGAACACTGAAGCGACTGCTAGAAAATTAGAGCTTGGATCTGACTGGAAAGGAGACAACTCAAGAAACTGAGCTTAGAGAAACCTTAGAATTGAATTTTGGCACGTCCAACAGTAGAATAAATCCCACTAATTAAAACGTATTTGAGCTAATTAGTAGGATCAGAGTTGAATTAGGAACACTTTTAATAGCTTGGAGAGGAAAGATAATAAGAGAAGTGCCAATTTTTCAAAATGTTTAGGAAAGGCACAGGGGGAGGGGAAGAGGCCTCTGTGAGCAGATCAGGGAATTGGGTCAAACTCGTGGTTATTTGGTGCAATTAGGCCCAGTGCAGCCCCAAGGCCGGCTTGCTGAGGGAGGAATGAAGGTCCCCAGCCCCTGGCAGGCAGGCTCTGCACGCATCCATCCATGCATAGTTTCCACTGCAGGACTGCAGCCAAGCCAGGCGTGGAGCCTGGCTGTGGGGAGCACAAATGGGAAACTGGAACTGAAGGGGGAAAGGCATGCTTCAGAGCTTCAGCTCGTTAGAGAAAAACAGACACAAGCTTCCCTGCCTCGCACTCCAGATTTCCTCACTTTGATTCTGTTGCTATGGCATTCATAAAATTCCAGCATTTCAATGCAGCAACGAGGAAATCTGGCACATAACTGCAGGTTAATCAGTTGTTTGAAACGAAATCAGGTTCAGCATTTCTAAATCCACCCCAATTACAGAATCACAAGACCAGTTAGGTTGGAAAAGACCTCTAGGATGATGGAGCCCAACCTTTGCCCAGCCTCTGCCTTGTCAGCTGGAGCAGAGGTGAGCCAGGCAGGCAAGGAATCCATTCCTGGGGCTCAGAGTGGGAGAGTGGGGCTTGGAAAGCCTCAGCCCCTGCTCCCAGCAGCTGCCCAGAGGCAGAGGGGCTGTGCAGCCCCAGCAGGCCCAGCCAGGCAGCACTGGGCACTGGAACCTGCTGGCACGGGCAGGGCTGGCAGCCACAGCCTGAGAGGGGCTGGGAACAGCTGACTGCTCTCCCACTGCACGGTGCCACTGATGTGCCACACACAGAAATTGCTATCTGTTGGCAAGCAAACAAATAAAAAACATCGGAGTTCTCCTTTTTTTTATTGTTTTGTTTTTAATTTCTGTATGGGCAGAATGTTCATTCCTTTGAGAAAAATAAAAACCGCACCAAAAAACCCAGCAGCAACGAAACTTAGGGAATAAGCAGCAGCCCTTTGGAGACCTGCCCCTGTCACTTGCTGAGGCATTTCTGTGCACAGCTGACAAAGGGAGAACAAAGCAGAGCCAGCCCCGAGCTGCACTCACTGTCCGTGCAGGCTCCCAGCTTGCTTGAGTTTCTAATGGCAACCACAAAAACTCTCCAGCTATGGCAAGCAGTGCCGCCATCCTTTTGTTAGGTCATGTTTGAAATCCTGCTAACTTTAAATAGCAACATCTTATGAAGTACAGTCATCAGATTAAAGACCTTTTATCTGCATTTTCTAGGACTTTCTCTTAACTGTTCTCCTATGGAAAGAATGGTCTTTGAGTTACTGAGGGGAAATTCACTGTCAGAATTTTAAAATGGAATTGTAAAACTGGAAAAAAGAATGTATTTAACTAAACTGGAGATGAAGGGACACACTTCCCAGTTTCACAATTCTCCTTTAATATTCAGATTCATTTCATATTCACTGAACAGAAATTAGAAATAGGTGTAACTTTTGGAAAGTTTGATAATCTTTGACAGAAATCACCTACTTTAATGTTACACTGACCTAATTTTACTGGGCATGATTAGCTACCTTGAAGCCTGTGGGAGTTTCACTGGTGAAAGTATTGGGAGATTTAAACTGTGTTAGAAAATTAAAAGCAAAACCAAAGAAGAACATATAATTCAAGCAAGGTGAGAAATGTTTTTCACATCAAAATATTAAATACACACGCACAAAATACAGTTAAAATATTGAAATCTCAAATACTTCCAGTTGGAAAATTCCCTGTCAACTCTATAAATGTTGGAGCTGCCAGGCACCCTCCTTCTCTCACGGAGGAGACAATCTCTGCACCCACCTCTGAGGAGGAAAGGAAGAGACATGATCAGGAAATCAGCTGGGAAACAAGTAATATCAGTCTAAATATTAGCAAATACAAAGTTCATTTTACAATCGTAGACAAGAATTTGTAACCTCCATGACAAGAGTCACAGAGGCAGCAGCACCTCAGTCCTCAGCTGTGTTTCTTGGGTACACATTCTTTCTTAGTCTTTTTCTTTCATGCCAGTTCAGCAGTAAAACAGCATCTTGTTTCAACTTTGATGCTCCATGGGCATTGCACTACCAGGTCCTTTATTCCTGCAGTACAATGAGATGTGCTTTTCCCCTAAAGCTTTTAGTGAATGCTGCAAATCTTTCTATTATTGCTGAATATTTTAGCAACACAAAAAAAACAATGAAGGGGAAAATAGGAATAATTAAATGTCTTCTGCCATCTTGGATTGATTTACAGTTATAATTTGGCTGAGCAGTGCTCAGAGAAAAGTCTCTCACAGCCTACGTACAGTTGTAGAGAAAAGAAGGAGGGGGCAGGAGGTCGGAAGGCTGGACCCTTCCTGAGCTCTGGCAGTGCTGTGGCATTGCCTGTGTTGCTGGAGTAACCGTGTCCTCCTTGGGAAAATGCTGCTGCTTGCATTGGAAGGAGGCTCCACTGCCTTGGCTCATGTCCCTGGAAAAGCAGCGAAAGCAGTGACAGGGATGTCCCCAGTGCTGGCTCTGTCACACTGACACCTCGTCTTTTCTTTGCTTGGGGTGACCCCTGTCACTGCTGGGCTTGGGAAGGGTTTCTGTGGGACAGAGGGAGCCTTATCCCCTGCATGCTAATTCTGGGACAGAGAATGCTCTGAGCAGAGCACGCTGGCTCTTCAGCTGCCTGTGAACAGGCCAGGGAAACAGGAGAGCTTCAGAAGAATGTGATTTACACTGCTACTCCCTAGCTGGCAGTCAATACCCATGGGACATGCAGTCAATTCCTCTGGGATTAACCAGCAACTGGGCACTTGTCCTGGAGCCACTCCAGCCCTGCCCTCTCTGGGAGGCACAGAGGGACAGATGTGCTGGGAATGGCCCTGGGGAGCCCAGAGGCAGCAGGGCTGGGCTCCAGCCAGCAGCCAGGGTCACCTGCATGGCAGGACATGGCCAGGACATCCTACAGGACACTGTGCTTGGGACATGAAACATTCGGGTCATAAATAAAGCCAGGTCTCACTGCTGGATTTGCTCTTTGATTGCACAGAGAGGCAAAGTGTGCTTTTGATGTGACTGTAGGGAGAAGAAGAAGAATCCTCCATTTTCCTTGGTAGATTTTCAGGCAATAAAAATGTTCCCCACTGAACATATCTGTGCACACCTGCCTCATGCTGGTTGTGATAAACAGGGGCTCTGGGTATGACAGAGTGTTTGCCTGCAGGCAGGTACGGACATGCTTCTGGTTAGGTGCCGATTCCTGACACCAGCTTCAGGTCCTGTGGCTGGGAAATGGGAGCTCTCCCTCACAGATGCTCTAGGTCCATATCTGGGTTACCTGGAGTGCTGTGGAATGGGTGGAAGGCTGCCCTGCAGGTTCCTGCCCCCATCCCAAGGGTGCAGCACTGCAGGCACGGAGCTGCCCCAGGGAAGGACTCGCTGCCCTGCCTGGGCCCTGAGTTTGGGATTTCAGTGAATCCCTGCCTTTGTCAGAAGGCTGAATAACCACGTGCACATTTCTTTCTTCTCTTAAACTGCACAGTTGATTTTACTTTTCTTATGATGGCAATTTTATCGTAAGGTTTTGTTTCTCTTTCACTGTGCATGAAATGGAACACTGAGGTGGCTGTTCAAGAATCAAAATTATTCCTGTAATTGTAGCACAGTGAATAACTATGTGCAAGAGAATAATCTTGTAAAAGCTGATTACCTCAGTCATTAATAATTAGGATTTATGAGTTAAGTAATATGCTGCAACTATATCCACTACCTTGGCAATTGCATGTGGAAAGTTGAGAGATAATTTTAGAAATAATTCATTGGGAAATCCCAAGTGACAACTAAACCAGCATCTTAGGTTCTGCCTGTGGCTTCTCTGACTGTTTGAAGATGGAGTGGCAATTTGCAGTCTTGTCTCATTTGTGGACATACACATTTGTTCATTTTAATTTCTTTCTGCATTACTTAATTGGATTCTTAGCAAGATTTTTTGTTTTACTGGGTTCTTCTGGCAGAAGAATTAATAATACATCTGAAGTTTAAGTGGATGTACGCAGAGTTGTCTGGTCCTTACATTTTCCTCTATATTTTTTTCTGATTGTTAACAGACTCAGTATAAATTAAATTTTCATATATTTAAAAAGACAAGAAAGCTCTTTCAATCTACTCCAATTTTGTATCTTATTCGGTGATATATGAAATCTGGCAAATTCAAGTCTTGCAAGTATGAAGAGGACAATTACAAATCTAACAATATTTTTCTGTCCCTTCTCCCTTCAAGTTCAGCCAGGAGCCTAAGCGGGTGCTCATCTGTAAATAAGCAAGTGGTTTATTGAGCACCCCTTGCACGGCAGAGCTGTCACTGTGCGGGCAGGGCCTGGCCTCCAGCACCTCCAAACATTCCAGCTATTTCTGCTCTGCCAATTACACAGGAGCAGAATCACACCTAGATTTTGCCTTTCTTGTGTTTGAGACAGACAAATAATCCAGCTTCGTGATTCAGTACTAGGGAAGCACTCTATATTGTATTTTAGATTCCTGGCCAATGTGGCGTTTAATAGTGGAGCTAATTTCTCATGTGGATGCTCCCTGTGCTGTGACAAAATGGCTTTTAAAACACAGGACTCCTTATTTTTTTCCAGTGGAAGCAGAGGCAGATTTTAACTGTAGAGGAGCAGAGAGCAAAATAAGGGCACGTTGTAATTATTACTGAATGTAATGGAGCAGAAAAATGCCCGTGTCTATTTCAGGACTCTGTGCTGAAGCTCTCCCCTCATTGGAGTGCAGGGACCCTTGCCTGGGCTGCTAGAATCGGCAGGACTCCTGCCCTGGCACAGAAACGAGCATATATTTTGTTTTCCTTTTTAAAATCTACTTTGCTCTCCATTGATGTATGTTGAAGCTGTATGTTGTCCCAAAGTCACAGCCAAGTTTCACCATTTTTACAGACACAGGTTTTCCAGGGTGATGTAGTTTGTCAGAATTCCCAGCAGGTACTTTGTCGACGCCCCATTTTTTTACCACGAAGCCGTTCCTTTCCCAGCTTTCTCCCAGCTCGTTGCCGGCAGTAAGGCAGCCCCAGCCGGCGAGGTGCCCCTACAGAACGGGCAGGTGTGGGGGCACAGCCGGGGGGTCCCGATGGTGGCACCACCGCACGGCTGAGGCACGGCTGGTGGCACTGCCGAGTGCCAAGCGCGCAATCCAGCACCTTTCCCGGCAGGACACCCGCGGGTCCCGCCGCGGGAAGCACCGGGGGCGGGCAGCGCTGCCCTGCTGCCCGCGGCTCTGCTCACCCAACCCCGGGAACGCGGCCGGCTCCTGCCCAGAGCTCGCCTCGCTCACCCCGCGGGCCCGGGCACAGCCGGGGCACAGCCGGGCACAGCCGGACCCGCCGGTACCTGCGCGGGGCAGGGGAGGGCCCAGGCGGGGCAGGGGCTGTGCCGGCGGCGGAAGCGCCGCTCCGCCCGCCCCCAGCCGAGCCGCAGCCGCAGGTGGGGCGGGAGCGGCACGGCAGCGGGCGGTGCGGCTCTGCCCGGCCCTCGCCGCCCGGCCCGGCCCGCGCTGGCCCCGCGCCCGGCGGGGCTGTGGCGGCGGACGAGCCGCGCTCCGCGCCCGCCTCCCTGGCGAGCGGCGCCGGGCGGGCGGCGATGGACGGGCAGCCCCCGGCGGGCCCCGCCGCGCCGCGCTGGAGGCGGCGAGCGACCCCCCGCCCGCTGCCGCTCGCCTGGAGCAAGCCGCGGCCGCAGTCGTACCAGAGCCCCAGCGGAGTGCTCGTCACCGACTTCCCCGTGGAGGACAGGTGCGCCTTCCCCGTGACTCAGCCCGCCGGCACCGGCAGCCCCGCCATGGGATCGGTGTCCAACGGGACCGTGCGGCCGCCGGGCTCCCCCGCGCTGTCCCCGGAGCGGCGCTCCCGGCTGCTCGCCCTGCCACCGGACAGCCCCGTCGGTTCGACCGCCAACGGCACCGTCTCCCCGCCGGGCAGCGGGCAGGGCCGCCGGCCGCGGCCGCCCAGGACAGCGGGGCTGCCCGCGCTGGCCGCGCAGCAGGAGCGGATCGTGTTCGGAGCCAGCGCTCAGCCACCACCGTGCCCCCGGGCTGGTGAGCCCCCGGAGGAGCCGGGAGGATCTCCCGGGCGCGGCCGGGCTGCCGGGCCGCCGGAGGAGCCGGGAGGATCCCCTAGGAACGGCCGGGCTGCCGGGCCCCCGGAGGAGCCGGGAGGATCCCCTAGGAACGGCCGGGCTGCCGGGCCCCCGGAGGAGCCGGGAGGGCCCCCGGAGGAGCCGGTGGTGCCCCGCGGGAGCGGATCGCCGGCCGTGGCGGGCGCGGAGCCCCCCGCGCTGCTGAGCACGCACAGCCCCGCGGCGCGCAGGGTGGGCTCGCAGCAGCTGATCCCCCGCAGCCTGGCCGAGAGCCGGCCCGCGGGCCGCGCCCAGGGCCACGAGCGGGGCCTCAAGGCGCGCAGCCTGGTGGAGACCCCCCGGCCGGCCCTGGGCAGCGACCCCGAGGACGAGCCCGAGGGCGGCCCGGGCGCGCTGCGGCGCGGGCTCCGCTCCACGTCCTACCGCCGGGCCGTGGTCAGCGGCGTGGACCTGGACGGCTCCGCCAACTGCAAGAAGAAGAACAGAATGTCCCAGCCCATCCTGAAAGCGGTGGTTGAAGATAAGGAGAAGTTCTCGAGCCTGGGGAGGATAAAGGTAAGGTGTGCTGAAAGGTGAAGGTGTTGGCTTCGTGGGAGTGTGGCCCTGCTGATCCTGCAATTCCCATAAATGCTGGGAGTTCTCAGATTGCTTTTTTGCTAACGCAAAACTTTTCATGTGACTGTGAGTTTTAAAAGTGCTGTTTTCCAAGTGAGGTGTTGGAGATGGCGGGCTCTGTTGAAACCCAGGAGGTTCAGAGCCTTTGCTAGCTGCCTCCTGCTTGCCTTTCCTGCTGGATTCTCCAGCTTTCACAACTGAACCACCGGCTTAAAACCTGTGTCCCAGAAAGGAGTAAACAGGACAAAAAAAAAGGGACATTATTTTAATAAAGTCTGTGTGCTAGAATAGAGACAGAAAAATGAACTTCCTCCCTCACTTCTCTGAGACATTACTTTTAAAGTATTTTTTTAAAATCACTGAGTGATTTTTAAATTGATAGAAATCACTTCAGGTATTTTAATGCTTGAAAGTAAAAGCAGCATGCCTGTTTTTAAATCTTGGTTGTAATCACTTAGAATCCTGTAGTAGAGTTACATTGAATATTAATGTATTAAATTGTAAAGACATACCGATAGTGTTCTTTTACTTATCTTAGTGTAATATTGTATTTCGTTATTTTAGATATAACTTGTTACTGTATGAAATGTATTCACAGATTTCTGTGTAGTGAAGTACATCCAAGAGCTGATGCTGTAGCTTTTAAAATAATGATCAGCTTTTTAGCAGTTTTCAGCCAGTTTGAAATTATGGTAGTGGATGCTTCTGTGAAAACACTGCAAACTGCGAAATAGAAATTGATGAATTTGTCAACAGCTGCAGAGCGTGGTTTGGTTTGGTAGTAGACTTAAAACAATGAGTTAAGACAGGAGGACATGAAACTGTGTTGTCCTTACAGAGTTCTCTGCAAGTGGTGTTTTATGAAGTAGACTCTTGGCCCTGGGACTTGCTGCACGAGAGCAGCTGTTTTATTTCAGGGGTTTGTTGTGCTCTCGGAAGGCTCCTTTACCAAGTGCTCAGAGTGGTTTTGTTTGCAGAGGGGAAGGGCAGCCTCTCAGCGCTGCGCCTCCGCACACAGCCCTGGGACAGAGGGATGAGCCGAGTTCACTGAACCCCTCTCCAGCCAGTGCAGTCTGTTTTTGAAACACAGGGAAAACACATCTAAACAAGGCATGAGAGAAATGAAACTAGGGTAGCTTTTCACTTTCTCTCGTGACACAATTGTTTTTACTGAACTCTTGTCCAACACATGAAGTTCACAGATTAGGGCCTGTTGATTTGGTGCCCAAGTCTTGAATAAAACAGACATTCTTGTTACTGTGATTATTTTGCATTCTCCTCCTTCTAACATATTTCTCTTTTCTCTTAAAATTACCTGCAGAAGATGCTGAAAGGACAAGGGACGTTCGATGGGGAAGGTGAGTCCTGTTCTGTCCAGACTTGCTAATAACTCCCAAGGGAAATGAACTTCAGGATCGTTTTGCACGCTTCCTTTGTACAGAGTCAAAGACTCAGTACCTTCTTTTTCAGTAATGCAGCTGAGATTTGGGACTATAATTTTGGCACTCGACCTACCTTAGGGCTATTTTAAAGACTATGGAGTGACAGACTAAAAAGGTGTGTCAAGGGCTTCTTTTCCGCTTAAGCTCCTGTCCCTCCCCAAAGCAGAGCTGTTGGCTGTGTTTGCCTCAGCCCTGACAGCTCTGTGCACTTCCATCGTTAGCTCCTCCAGGTGGGACTGCCCTCCTGCCTGTTCTGGGGCTGTGCCCAGGTGCGGGACATTTGATCCATCGGGGGTTTGGGCCCTCCCTGCAGCACACCCCTGAGTCATTACCCTGGCCTGGGGGTCACACAGCTGTTTGTGCCTTCTCATCAGCTCAGGGTGCTGGGCTCAGCCCTTGGGCTCTGTAAGCATTTTCATTTCTTGCTGCTTAGGCTTCAGATATAAGTGTCAGGAAAACACTGTCTGTGGAGCTGTATTTTTGTGGTACTCATTAATTCTGGGTTTGCCAAGTTTGCTGTTTTTCCCGATATTTCAACAAGAAAACATCTATGATAAGTCCACAGAAGTTCTCTTATAATAACTGCTACTCTCGTGGCTTTTCCCTGTTTAATGCCTCTTTGAGGTCATGTCAGCTGTGTTACCTTCCTCTTGTTTCTGTTTTCAGAGCTTCCCACTCTGTTTCTTTATTTTTGTCTCTTCTCATGCTATCTCCTGATGATGTTTTCTGGATTCTCTTCAATGGTCCTGTCTGTCTGGGACGATCCCAGCTAATAACTTTCTCTGGAATGCCTCCCACAATTCAGTTGCTGTGACAGTTTCCTCAGTTGAAAGTGTATAAACTCAACAGGCTCTTCCCCAAAGCTGCTCCAAAGGCCACACCTGGTCTGAGCAGGGGGGACAGACCCACCCAGCCAGCTGAGGGGCTGCAGGAGTTGGGGCCCTGCCTGGAGCAGCCAAACTTCCACTTCAGTTCCCCCTTCTCTTGTAGGGGAAGATTGGATGTTATCCAAAGGCTGGCCCATCTAAAAGTACCTTTCAGAGCCTGCCTGCTTAATGGCTGAGTTGGCCTGTGGGTTTTTGTGGTGTTGAATTTCTGTCCTTGCTCACTGCGGTTGCCAGGGGTGTGTGGCCAGGGAGGGTGGGAAGCAGCAGAGTGCTCCATGCCTGTGTTCCTTTGCCACTGATAGTTCTCAGTTAATCATGGCACAACTCAAATACACCAGGAGGGTATTTGGTCTGAAGGTTCATAGGTCTCCTGCTTACTCAGACAGGCTTTTAACTTTCTGTTTGGACTATCTCTGACCTCAGATGTCTGAAACTGGGACACAGTGAAATGTGAAGACAGTATTTAGAGTTGACAGAAGAAGGGTTGGCCTGGGCAGTGTGCTTTTCCTGGACATGAAAATAGTGAGACCTGCACATCAGTGGCTGCTCCACTGACACACAATCCTGTTTGCTGATTGCTGGTTAATTACAGAACTGGGCACAGCAAACCAAGGAAGAAAAAATTGTTTGCTGTTTTTTTTCTTGACAAAGGCCACATCTGTTCTTTAATTCGGTCTGGGAGGATCTTTGGGTACAGTGATCCATTGTCACTGTACTGCACCATTGTCCAGCCCAAATCAGTTGCTATCTTTGTCTTGTGGAGTGTGAGCAGCACAGTGACACTTTGGTTTCTTCCATTGTTTAAATGTTACTTTAAATTTTTGTGAGACCATCTGAACTAACTTTCTAGCAATGACTGACACACTGTTGTTATTTGACAGAAAATGCTGTATTATATCAGAACTATAAGGAAAAAGCTCTGGACATAGATTCTGATGAAGAGTCTGAGCCCCAAGAGCAGAAGCTGGATGACAAGGTTGTTTTTCACTATAAGCCCCTGAGGTCGACGTGGAGCCAGCTCTCTGTGGTGAGTTGTATGGCCAGAGACAGCATCTCAGGGTGGGCTGAAGCAAAGTCTTCTCTTACTCGCTGCTGGAGTTTTTGGCTGAAATTTGTCATCATCTTTGTCACATCATAACAACGACATGGAGGTCCCAGTCAGTTACTGGTCTTTGTTCCACATAAAAAACAATGAAACCAAGTTCATTTTAGAGTCCTGTACTTGGCAAAGACACAACTTTACTGATTCATTAAAAAAAGTGTTGTGTGAGTTCACTAAAAGGGTGAATTATACTGAAGAAAGGCTTCAGTTAGTCACAAACAAGTTGCTGCTGAATTGTTCTAAATCACTGCCCAGCAGCTCTTAGGCTGGCTCGAGTGCAGATGTTTGATGGAAAGCATTTTGAGAAGTGCAGAGCAGAGCTGGTGGTGCTGTGCTGTCCCTTGCACAGGCTGGGAAGTGTCTGCAGGGCCTTGGCAGAGCAGCATCGTTAAACAAAGTGAATTCAGCTGTTCTGCTCAGGGCTGCAGTCTCACTGCCTTCCCTGCTCCTAACCTGACGGATCACTGATGGCAGCTGCTACTGCCACAGCTCTTTCTCAAACATGGGATTTTGGGACTGAAGGAACCATAAAAATTCTGGACTATTTATGTGGCCTCTGGAGGGATATCCCTATAATGAAGGATTTGGGGTTGTTTTTTGTTAATGTGACTTGTAGAATGTTGTAGATGCTCATCTCAGGCATTAGAGAGATTATGCCATGACAAGATCACCTGGAGGATTTGACCATCAGCTCTGTATATCCCAATAAATGATGGATTAAGCCTCAGGGAGCTCCCCAAAGGCTGGTTAAATGGTCTCATTAGCAGGGCTGTCTCACAGATGCTGATGACCCTTTGCACTTTAAAGTATTGAAAGATGAACCTCTCTGATTCAGTAATTATAACGAAGGCAAGGCAATGTGGTTTTGTAAATATGTGCGTTAATTTTCTTTTTCCAACAATCAAATACTTAAAATACAGTTCATTGGCTTCATGTTGCAAAAAAAAAAGTGTTTATAATGAAGTCAAATTGTTTTTTCTGCCTTCTGGGCAAACTAGCAGTTAAATGTTCAACAGCTGAGGTATTTTGGAAGGAACGCTATTTAGTAATAATAATGATAATTTCAAAACACTAATTTGCTTTGAGACAGAAATAGCATGAGGACCATCTCAGGAGGAGAACTGTGCTGTGCTTCACTTACAGAAACCAGCTTGTTCTTTACTGCTCCTTGCACACAAACTTGTGCACTGTCTGTATTTGATTTGCAAAATTGGAAGTGGGGAGTATATGGGAGAAGGTGGTGCATGGAGAAAACAAAATCTGGGAATGTGAGACTCGTAGTGACTGTGTTTATAACTCTGGAAAAATTACATGCTGTCAATGTGTATTAAGAAGTTAAAAAGTGAGTCTGGACTTGTTGCAGGAAGTCAGCTGGAAAATGTCAGTCCTGGGTTTCGGCATATGCTAGGAAAGGAGGAGGAGAATGCCTGTGGTGTTTGTGAGCAGTGCCTGTGCTGGGAAAGCGAGGGCAGGGGCAGAGGGATCCCCTGTCTGCAGGAGGCTGCCCTGGCAGTGCTGAGCCTGGGGGTAGTGCCCTTCAGGCATGGAGTGCTCAGATTCTTCATGAGAACAGGAATATAAAAGGGTGTTTCTGTCTTCCTGAAGTGAATTCACACATGTTGATCTCAGATGTGACTGGTTTCTCATTCATGTAAAATTCAGGTGCTGTGAGTGGCTTTAGGGAGCCACTCACAGGTCCCTGCCCAGGGCTGCCTCCCCTCCGTGGTACCAGCCCAGACCCCTGGTGTGACTCTCTGGGGCCTTCAGGGCTGATGTCTGCACCTTTCTCTCCCTGTACTAAAGGGCTTGTGGTCACTTTGGCTATGGTGCAGCCACTTAGTAGATTCCTGTTGAGTTCCCCCTTTCAGCACCTCCTCATTTTGAAGGCACTTTTTGTCCCTGACCAGAGTTCACCTGTCCTCCTTTCATCCTTTGCTTCTCATCTTCATGGCTGAATCAGTCGTTGCTGAGGAGAAGCCTGTCCAGTGTTAGTAGCAGTGATGTTGGGCCTCTTTTGTTCCTTCTGATCATATTCTTAATGTAAATAAAGGGGTTTTTTTGCTTAGTATCACACATGTGATGTTTTTTTAGATTACTTCAGCTTAAACATTTTGGACACATCAAAATTAAGTATTGAATTTTCTTTGGCAGAAATGGCCAGAGCAGTGTCCCTATCTGGGTCTCTGTCTTTTGGAAGTGTTGCTGTTGGTGGGGAGTGTCAGGCTGGGCCCTTGGCTGTGAGTTCATGTGCCCTGAATTGCTGTGTACTCAGTGGGACACACCCGTGTGTGCCAGCTGCAGTTTGGAGCAGGAATTCAGCAGGTGCCCCGTGGAGCTCCCTGCTCTCTGGCACTGTCTGTGTTAACAGGGAGCACTGAAATCTGGGGGATGTGTTCCTAGCTATTTCCTGTGCTGTGTATTTTTAGAAAACTCTTCCACGGCATCCAGAAAAAAGCTACATTGCACCTTTCAGTGCCATTGCACTTCCTCAGGAATGCTCTGAAGCTTTCAGGCTCCTGATTAAGATGTACTTTAATTGTTAAATAAAAAGCCATCTAATTAGCTCTTGCTCAGCATCCAGAAGTGTCTGCTCGTGGTGCTGTGGGGGTCTGGGAGTTGTGTTCCAGAGGCTGGTGGCTCCCACACTGGAATGTTGCTGTCACTTCCACAGGCATTTACCTGTGACTCTGTGCTTTGGTGTGCAGACCCGAGTGTGGCACCTCCTTATTCCTGCTGCCCAGCATTGTGGGGCCTGCTGTGCAGGAGTAAAGTGAGGAATAATATATCCTTTAAAACGCCAGGGAGCAGGTGGAGCAAGAAGAGAAAGCTGTTGGTGATAGCATGTTAGGAGAAGACTGACAGAAATGGGTGTGGGTCTGGTGTCTGTGATGTGCCTCTCTCCTCAAAGAGAGCAGGGCTTTCCACGTGTGTGGTGCTGTGGCCCTTTCCCTTCCCTTGCCCTGGTGTCCCTCCTGATCTGGGTCCTGTGTTTGGAACTCCTGTAGAGCCAGGCCCTCCTTGGTGCTTTGCTCTCTAGGTTTTGATAGTCCTGTCTCTCTTTTCAATCACATTTTCCCACAAAAGGTATTAAAACATCGATTGATTTGTCTTTGTAGGTGAAGAAGAACGGCCTGTCAGAAGCCATCAGCCAGGAGGAAAGGAAGAGACAGGAGGTACTCTGTGTTTTGGGGCTGGCTGCTAGGGCTGCACTGCACGCCTGCCTCAGTGCTCTGCTTGTTGATAAGAGTTCATTGCTTGCCTTCCTGCTCTCCAGTGAAGTCTCCTCTCTCCCCAGGGAGAAAAAATGAGCCCAGAGTGTGCTGAGGTGCCTGTGTCCATGCCAGGGGCTCCTGGGCTGCTCCAGCCTGGCAGCACCAGGGTCACTGCTGTGCCAGGAACTCCAGCTCCCAGAGGGGAAGGAAATGTGGCACAGCAGTTTCCATAGCAGTGGGGAGCAAAGAGCAGCTTTTACAGAGCCCTGGGCTGTACCTACCCCTGTGGGCAGTGCTGGGCACGGGGTGTGCCTGCTGGAGCCCAGCTGGTCCCTGAGCCCTGCAGCAGGGCAGGGGCTCCCTGATGGCAGCAGCAGCATCAGGGTGCTTGTTCTCTCTCTGCCCTTTGCTCCTGTGTCCTCTTCCATCCACTTTCCTTGTCCCTTTGGCTCCTTGTGTCCTCTCCATCCACTTTCCCTGTCCCCTTTGCTCCTGTGTCCTGTCCATGTGCTGTGCCCCCGTTCCTCCCTGCAGGGCTCTGTCCCAGGGAAGGGGAGCTTGCCAAGCCCACCTGGCCAGGCCAGCTGTGTCCTTCCCCAGCAAGCAGGGCTTGGCTAGGAGCCCTGCAGCATTACCTGCCATGGCAATCTGTCCCAGTGTCTTCTTTCCTCTTCAGGACATGGCTCAGCCTCCTCCTGCTGGGAAGCTTCTGAGACAAGGCTTGTATTTCAGTGATATCCTTTAGGAGCCCTTAGTCAGTGTTTCCTGGAGCCATACTTGCATCCTTTCAAAAAGAACATGTTCTTTGCATTCCTTTTAAATGTAAAGTCTTCAATGTTACCAAAAACTGTTTTCATGCCTGAGGGTTTTTAATTTGAATTTTAGAGGCCAGTTCTTTCAGTGGGAGCCTAAATAAATATTTTTAAGCTGTAGGTACGTTACCAATTCATGCTTTTGCTGTATTTCTTTTAAAGTGCCTTTTATCATATATTCTTTATCCGTTCTTTGAATTGCTTTTTAGAGCCTATTAGATTGAAAACTCTGAATATAGACTTGTTAACAAAGACTTTTTTCTTAGTATTGAATAACTTATTTATAATTAATGATGCAACTATTATAGAGATGAACATTTAAGTCATAATCTCTAGGTTACATCCAAAACTTTGCTTTGCACCCCTGCTCAACATTTTCTTTTTGTTTTTAAGGAAAAAAGCCCAATCACTAGTAAGTCTTTTCTTTCCCCCCTTCACTTTGCAGGCAATATTTGAGGTGATATCTTCTGAGCACTCCTATTTGCTGAGCCTGGAGATTCTGATCCGGATGTTTAAAAATTCCAGGGAACTGAGCCTCACAATGACCAAAACAGAGAGCCACCACCTCTTCTCCAACATCACGGATGTTTATGAAGCAAGCAAAAAGTGAGTGTGGCATTTCTGTACTTACCAGAGCTGTGCGTCCTTAAACATAGCAGCAGGTTTCTCTTTTCTCTTTGGATGCTGAGTTAGCCATTTTAGTGGTGAGCATTTCTTCCCAAGCTCCTGCTGGTTTGCAGGTGGGAAGTACAAGTGGCAGAGATCTGCACAGCAGTGTGAGCAGGGCTGGCCTGGGATTTGTGTCTCTGAAAATGGGAGGGAAGGAAAGCACAGAGTGAATCATAGTGGAAATCAGCATCCTTCAAATCTGAGCAGTTCTAGGCTAAATGCTGCTCGGGCATTCAGACCTGCTCCTTGCAGGGCATCAGATAAAGCTCAGTGTGCCCTGCTGAGCTGTTGAACTGGAGCTGGAGTTCCGTGCTTGCCCTGCAGAGCTGGCTGGTGCCAGGTGGTGCAGAGCTCTGTCCTGAGGCGTGCTGTGCTCTGGGACTGCCCCCCTGTGTGGGCACCAGGGCCTGGCTCTGCTGCCAGGGGCATCTCTGCTCTGCTCTGCTGCTTTGGGGCACATTCCTTCAGTCTGCAGCCAGGGAACAGACACTGCAGATAGTGCCTGGAGAGGAGGAAATGGCAGATCTTACAAGATACAAGTGCAGAGGAGTCTTGTTGCTGGCTGGTAATTACTGCCAGTGTTATTTAATCCAGGACATGCATATGTATGTGCTCTCAGAGTACTTCACACTCTCTTTCACAAAGTTACTGGAAGTGGCTTGGCTTCCTTGCAATTTGTTCTGTTCACAGCAGCAGGTGGATTATGTATTCCACATAACTAAAGCATCAGACTGTCTGTGTTGCTTTTCCTGTCCCTGATTTGCAGTCTGCAATGAGCACAGTGGCTGCAGTGGCTGGTGAAGGTACTGAGTGCTCACAGCTGTGGCTCTCTACAGCTTTACATGGATCTCTTTACCTGTGGAACAGAGAAATATTGGCCTCCTTTCAGAAAAGGGCTGAGGGTTGAACAAGGATTCTGAATGGATTTTTATTTTGCTCCCCCTTCTTTTGTCTCCTTTGTGAATTCTTTAGCATTAAACCCTCATTTGCCTTGGTGGAACTTGTGAAGGTCCATGTCCCCAGTCACAGTAAAGTCATTTCTTGGCCTTTTTGTCTGAGATACCACAAGGTCTGTGGAATTTAACATCTGTTGTGCAGCAGTTTGACTTTTGTCTTCTGAAGTTCATGCAGCAGCAAGATCTTGTGTTTTGGAGGCTGATGTGCTGTGTCAAGTGCAAACACAGTTCAGGAGCTACCGAGCAGGAGAATGTTAGGGCTTGGCTGGGGACCCTTCCCTTCTCCCTCCCTACCCCCCTTCTTTGTCTCTTGCAGTTGAGGTCTTTGCCAGAGGCTGGGGTTGTGTGGCCCCAGAGCCACCCCAGTCTGGTGGCACTGGTGTCAGGGAGTGCAGCTCATCAAAGGCTTCGTTTTCAAGGAAAAGTTCCTTTTACAGGTGCTCCTTACACAGTGTGAGGTGTGAAAGTAAAGGACAATGGGGGTGGGGAGAGCAGAACTCTTAGGGGAACTCTAGCATCCCTTTTGATTAATAGACTTCAAAGGAAGTGGGAGGGAGAGGAAAAAACAGGATGGAAAAATACCACATTAGCCTAGAGTTGTTATCTTATTCTTTCTTGTGTGTGAAGTCTCATGGTTTAAGAACTTGGGTTTTTATGACTTGGGGTAAAATCAGAAGTCATAACTCCTTTTTAAACCTAAATGAAAACATAATTTATCTCCCAAGTTTTGCAATACTGTTAAACTAAAACAAAACTCTGTGCTGGCTTTGAGCAACGTCATTTCTGTAAACAATGGAAGTGATTTTAAACCAGATACCAGCTTGGTATCTCCAGACTGCTGCTTTCTGTTTTCAAGGGGTTTCAAAGTAACAAAATCCACCTTTTCACTTTAAAATGGAGTCTCTCCCATTCTGCTGGTTTTTAAGCAGCCTTTGCTTAGTACAAAACCTGAGTATGAGGGTAGTTACCAGTGGTTTTGGTTGCTGGGACAAAAGATTGGTGAGCTGAAGAACCTGTGCTGATGAAAATACTTCATAAAAACCTTTATTTGAAACTGCTTAAAGCCCCTGTCTAGGAACTTTGACTTGGAACACGTTTAATGGAAACTCTCCAGTAACACCAGGATGCGCCTGTAGTGCCTGACAGGGCATTCCTGCGGGAACAAAGCTGCCTTTGTTGGGAGCAGAATGCAGAGAGCAGAGACTGTCTGTGCCTTTGGGAGCTGCCTGGAATGTCTGTGGCAGAGGAGTGGGGATGAATAACCTGTGCAGCACCTGCTGTGTTTGTGGGAGCTCCTGGAAGGTGGCTCCAGAGAGCTGGAGCGCACGGACCCTTGTGTGATGTGCTGGAACCCAAACTCTCCCTGCTCCAGCCTGCTCAGGGGCTCTTGGGCTGGGCTGTGGGGATGCCAGGGAGCAGCTCAGCCAGGAGTGAGCCAGGAATGCAGCCTGAGAAGGCACTGTCAGGTCAGACAGCTCCCCAGGAGCCTCTCTGGGGAAATGAGGGAAGTGTCTGCAGGGTCACATCCCCAGTTTATAGGAAGAAGGAAAGTTTTAGCATTTGTGCCTTCTCTGCCATTAGGCCAGCAAAAGGCAGATGATTCTGTGATACCAGAGCAGCATTGGCAGAAAAAGATCCTGACAAAACCATTTTAACAGATTCTGTCAGGTTTTAAACTCTTTTTAGTCGCAGAGTGACAGGATTGAGCACTCTGGCTGTGCTGGGTTCATGACTTGCAGGCATTCCCATTTCATGTTCCCACAGCCTGGGGCTGGGCACAGGGGGCACACAGGGGGCACACAGGCTGCAGGGCCAGCTGCTCCTGCCTGGCCCTTGCCCAGTGAAAGGAGCTTTGTGGGCTCTCAGTCTGCAGGCCTGGATGTTACATTTGTGTGTGTAGCTGTGTGTTGGCTTCCATTACTGAGACTGTGGGAACTCAAACTGATTTCAGTTCTGCACTTTAATAAGCCTCTCTCCAGCCCTTTTATATTTTGATTCAGCATGAAGATTCTATGGAAATAAGACTATTTTTCCTATTTTCACTATTTTAAATCCCCCTCCCCTTCCCTAAATGACAATCATGTTGCAGATGTTCAGCTTCTGTCCCTGATGAGAAGGCTCAGATTTGGAGAGGTTAATCAGAAATCTCTGTTACTTCTGGCTGAAGTTATCTCAAGGTGGCAGTTGTTGCTCTGGTGACAGCTGCACATATCACAGCCCCTATCTCCAGGGGGAAGAGGCTGAGTTCTGCTTGCTGCCCCTCCCCTGCTTTCTGTCCCTGGTGGTGCCAGCAGCACCCTGGAGCTAAACCTGCATTTTGAATTTGGCCTTCAGGAGTGTTGCAGAGTGGATGGCTCTTTAAACAGTGTAAGGACAAGGTGAGGGAAATCAAATTCTGTCCTACAGTGCTGTTTGACTTTCTCTGAATTGGATCTAACTTTAACCAGAAAAATCCTGGAATTAACAAAGAGATGTTTGAAGTAAATCCTTCTGACATTCAGCAAAAATAGCTGCACACATCACAGCAAATTCCTTGTTGGTTAAATTGAATGGAATCATTCCATCCCTCAGTCTTGAGCTCTATGGCAGAATCTGTCCTAAAATTGTAAGTGAAAGGGTTTATGATGTGTCTGGTTCACTGATTGTGTCCAATAATTAGCAGATTGGATATGGAAAACTACAGCTTTTGATTCAAACTTGGATGCAGGATTTCCTTATGGGACATATTGGGAAGTGGGACTTTGATATACTGCTCCTCTTTGTCTCTCTTTTCCCTTTTAGCTTTTCTTTTTTTTTCTGTCTTCTCCTCTCCCATGTCTTTACTGTTCTTGCAGAGACTGTCTGTGCTGATGTCACTGCTGAAGCACCAGATAAATTCTAAAGGTGGAAGCTGTGGCCCAGCAGGGTCCAACACCTTGTCAGTGTGCCATAGCACAGCAGGAAATGTTGGATTTCCTCATTTCCTGAGCAAAGTGAATTGGCAGCAGTGGGAGGTTCTCCCAGCCATAAACATGTCTGAGCAGAGAGAAACAAATCCCAGTGTGGGACGGGGCTTGCTGTGCCTCCTGAGACACTGCAGGCTCCATATTACAGGCTCTTTTTTCTGTGATTTTATTATTTATGTGCCCCTTGGGGCTGGCCCAAGCCCCCAGCCCAGGACAGGTCTGTGGCAGCTCAGGATGTGCTGTGCCCTGGAGGGGCTGTGTGGGGGACAGGAGGTGCTCAGGGCTCTGCCTGCTGCAGCGACAGGGCTGTAACAAACCCTGCTCAGTGCTTGCAGGCTGAGCCCTGTTAGTCAGCCAGTCCATCTGCAGTTCCTGTGTCAGAACGGCACAAAACCCAAAACCAGACCAAAATCCACTCGATTGTGGTGGCTCTGGCTGCCCCACCGAGAGCCTGGCAGCCACTCCGTGCAGCAGCTGCTTCTGAGCACACCTGGAGAGTGCCTTAATTTAGTTAAGCTCTGTTGCTGCCCACAGTCAGCTGCTGCTCAGCCTGTTCTGCTCCTCTAGCATGTTTGAGGTGTGTTTGTAAAGCAAACTGTGGAGGGCATCACTTGAAAAAGGTGGCAGATTTGAAGAGCCAGTGTTAGCGATAAAAAAATTGAATAAAGGGCTGAAATTAAATAAAGCAGATTTCAAAATATTGGAGCTTAATGTGAGCTCATATGTTCTGAGTATTTCCTTAATGTTTTCTGTGCTGTATGAGGATTTTTGTATGAACTTGTTGACTGCAGGGAGTTGAGGATTCTTGCAGTGAATGCTGGTGTACAAAGGCTTCAGGCAGGACAGCATTTCATGTGTGAGGGGTGACCTGCAGAGCTGCTCTGTGAGCTGTTCCACCCCAGCAGTGGCGGATTTCCAGTGGGCACCATGGAAATCAGGTGCTTTGGGAGCGTTGGGAGTGCAGAAAGCAGTGGGAGGCATCCAGTGGCCAGAGAGACTCACATGTGGGACAGAGACAGCAGGGAAGCTGTCAGAACAGCATGGTGAGGGGAAGGGCCAGCTCAGGAGTTTGGGTTCTGTGCCCATTTTCAGTGCTTCCAGTGCCTGTTGGGTTCCAGTGGAGGGCTGCAGGATGTGGAGCACCATGTCCTGCTCCACCACCACATGGCTGTGTCCTTGGCTCAGAGCCCCACATACCTGTACTCCGTCCAGCACCTCTGGTGCTGTGCTGCCTTTAATTGCAAGAGGAAATGTGTTAATGTGTGTATGAAGTCGTTTCATTTCTTTTCCAACCCTGTTTCTGGAAATTCTGGTCTGACCAGCTCGGTGATGCTGTTTGGCTGTGGCAGTGGGGGAGTGGGAGGTGGCTGTGCCAGCGCTGCTGCTGAGCTGCCAGGGGCCAGCAGCAGCCCCGGGGCTGTGCCCTGCCAGCACTGCCCTCGCTGCCCTGCCAAAGGAAGGATGGCCTCACCCTGCCAAGGCCAGCCCGGCTGGCATGGGTTGGTAACAGGGTTGTGTCAGGGGAATGCTGTGAGAGGAAGATGCTGTTTGCATGTAAAAGTGAGCAGTGGATGTTAACCCCCCAGGTTCTTTGAAGAGCTGGAGGCCAGGCACCAGAACAACATTTTGATCGAGGACATCAGCGACATCGTGGCGAGGCACGCGGGCTCCACCTTCGACCCCTACGTGAAGTACTGCACCAACGAGGTGTACCAGCAGCGCACCCTGCAGAGACTGCTGTGAGCATGGAGAGCCTCCTGCAGGGCTCAGGGCTGGGGGCTCTGCGTGCACCTTTGTGGGGACACCAGTTTGGGGGGGCTCCCAGCCGGGCTGGGCTGGCCCTGCTGGGCACCTCCTCCTGCCAGGTCATGGCTCACACTCCCTTCCTCCGTCAGTTCGGTGTCACACAGTGTGACAGTGGCCCTCCCTGTGTGGCACACCTGGGTCTGCCCTCACAGTCAGGGGGGGCAGCTCCTGAGCTTTAATGTCAGTGCTGGGGCTGGTGGATCTGAGAGAATAAAGCTGAAGGCTGGGGTGGTCTGACTCCTGCAAATGACATTCCTTTTTATAAAATCATGGTTTATTTAAAATGTAGCAACTCTCATAGTCGTTTGGTAGAGCATCCCATTGAATTGTTCCATCCTCTTTCCCCCAGAGCCACAAACCCAGCGTTTAAGGAGGTGCTGTCCCGGATCGAGTCCCACGAGGATTGCAGGAACCTGCCCATGTTCTCCTTCCTCATCCTCCCCATGCAGAGAGTCACTCGGCTCCCCTTGCTGATGGATGTGAGAGCACCTGCTTCCCTCTTTCCTGCTGCTTGTTCTCACACTGTTAACATTCTCTCAGTTCTGGTTCTCTCCAGTCTCTTCCTGCCTTCTTCCTTACAGCACTCTGGGCTGTGGATTATGGATTCCTGCTGCATTTTTTGCTGACTGGGACTGGGCCCTCCTGCTCCCCCATTCACAAGTTAAATACTTGGATGTTCTAGTGGGGAAATTGTACAGTAAAGGGTCAGAATGGGTCTGAAACTCAGGAGGAACCAGCCCAGGAATTGTATGTGGTGCTAGGATTGAAATGAACCCTGCAGCTGAAAAACAAGACCTGCTGTCGTGTAGGATGGTGAGGGCCCTTAGGCAGGGAGTACTCTGGGAAGCTGAAGGATGGACTTCATTCCCAAGGGAGCTGTGTGTGAGTGGCACTGAGCTGTCCCTCCCTGTGCAGTGACCAGGGACTCAGTGATGGGGGTGCCATCATGGAGTGATGTTTCTGTCTGTATTATTTGCAGCACACACTACAATCAGTTTAGGTGTTACACTTACAACCTAAGTTAAATTCAAAATAGATCCATCACACTTCTCCTAAAGTTACTAAAAGGTATTTTCACCAGCTTTAAAGAGGTGTAGATTTTACTCTTCAATCTTGTTTGTCAGGCAGAATTCACACCAGGAGTTGGGGTATTTCACTTAAGGTGCCAGGACTAAGTGAGGAGCTGGATCACCAGCAGGAGTGCAGATTGTGATCAGGCTCAGATTCCAGCACTGGTGGGAGCCACAAACAGAACTGATAATTTTGTTTGTATATTTTTAAATTGAGCACTGAGTAATTTGATCACCTGGACAGTTAGTTCATTTATGGATATTGAATTCTCTCTTCTCTGCACTATGTTTCTAGGTAAAAAATGGAAGAATAATCCAGTATTCCTGCAGAGTGTCACTGGGGGTGCCTTCCCCTTCTTGGGCTTTTTTTTTTTTCCTATACCTCCTTCCCTTCTTTGGCTGAAATAATCTAAAAAATCAAATCTAGCATTTTATTTCCCACTCTTTCAGTTTTGTTTTTTGTATAAACCTCAGCTTGAGAGGTTTTTCATCACTTTGTTCCCAAACCTTTGCAGGGAAGCATTCCTTGGTATGACCAAGTGACCGGAGTTCCCTCTTTATCTCACAGCTGTGATTCAGCTCCTGGATTTCAGTTAAGATGTGAAATCTCTGTGGGTTGCAGTCTGTGCTGTTTGGTCCTCTGAAGTAACTGATGTTTTGTTCCAGACTATTTGCCAGAAAACTCCCAAGGATTCAGCAAAATATGAGAACTGCAAGCAGGCTCTGAAGGAAGTCAGCAAGGTATGCTCTCAAGTAATTCCTGAGTACTTCCAGGGAAAAATGGATGTTTTGCATGCATAAATACTGCAGGCAGGAGGAGCACTGAAGGCTCTGCATTGCTGTATTTAAGGAAGGGCACTGGGGATTGGGTTTGTGCAGAATTACTGGCTCCTACTTGGGAAGGGATCCCAAAGTGGATGATACTGTGGTGATTCTGGGTTTGTGGGGGAGCAGTGTGGGAAGTGAATCCAGCTGGGAGGCGGGTGTGTGTTTGGAGCTGATCATCAGCCTGGGTCAGAGCAGTGCCCTGCTCAGCCAGAATGGGGCTGAACCTTTGTTCCTGCTGGAGAATCACAAATGATGGGGTTCCTGTGGGATCACTGGGGTCAGGGGGAGCTGGGAGCGGTGCAGCCACGGCACTGTCATGTGCTGCAAACACCGGAGTGATGTTGCCTGTGGGTCTGGCCCAATGCCTTGGGCCCTCAGAAATGCCTTTGGGCCCCTGCAGGGCTCTGTGCCCCAGCAGTGCCTCTGTGCCCTGCTGGCTGTGTGCCCCAGCAGTGCCCCTGCAGGCTCTGTGCCCCAGATGCCGCAGCGTGCCCCTCATGCCCGTGCCGCATGCCCCTGCAGGCTTGTGCCCTGCAATGCCCAGCAGTGCCCGCAGTGCCCAGCAGTGCCTCTGTGCCGCAGTGCCCAGCGTCCTCTGTGCAGAATGCCCCGCAGGCTCTGTGCCCCAGCAGTGCCCCTGCAGGCTCTGTGCCCCAGCAGTGCCCCTGCAGGGCTCTGTGCCCCAGCAGTGCCCCTGCAGGCTCTGTGCCCCTGCAGGCTCTGTGCCCCAGCAGTGCCTCCGTGCCCCAGCAGTGCCCTTGCAGGCTCTGTGCCCCTGCAATGCCCCAGCAGTGCCTCTGTGCCCCAGCAGTGCCCCAGCAGTGCCCCAGCAGTGCCCCTGCAGGCTCTGTGCCCTGCTGGCTCCGTGCCCCAGCAGTGCCCCTGCTGCCTCTGTGCCCCAGCAGTGCCTCCGTGCCCCAGCAATGCCTGCTGCTCTGTCCCCAGCATGCTCTGTGCCGCTGGCTGTGTGCCCAGCAGTGCCCCTGCAGGCTCTGCCCCTGCAGGCTCCATGCCACAGTGCCCTGCAGCAGCAGCGCCTTTCTGCAGCCCTCACGTGTCCGTTTGCAGCTCGTGCGTCTGTGCAACGAGGGCGCCCGCAAGATGGAGAGGACGGAGATGATGTACACCATTAACTCCCAGCTGGAATTCAAAATCAAGGTAGGGTGAGGAGCATGATCCTGACCAGCCAGGCCAGTGAACAGGGGAGCATCACCAGCATGGTCATATCCCACAGTGATTCTGGAAAAATGAACTGTTGTGGCATGACAGAAATTAAAACTTTTGGTCAAATATTTTAGTTTTATTAGAAGGTGATGCTACAGCACAAGGGAATTTGATTAAATACTGAGTGTACAGTATTCTTTGCTGTCAAGATAATGCTGCTGTGAAGATTTTGGCATTAAGAGAGAGGCCAAAGGCTGCTGCTCACTGCTCAGATTTGCTTATGTACCTGATGGGAAAGGTGTGCCTGCGAAAGCACTTCCAGGCCAGGGAGGGATCCAGGGGTGTTTGTCCTTCCCCTCAAGGGTGGGATATCACAGGTTTCTGTGAAACACTTCCTGTACTATCAGTCTTTTGTAGGAAACACCAGCAGACCCAGTCATAGGTAGGGGAGGTTTATTAGACTTTGTTTGAGTACATTTATTGTTTCTATTCAATGTTTGCTGCAATCCCATTTCTGTAATTCATGTCTGATACCATTACACAATGGGGATTCTTCTGGGAGAAGATTGTTTCATTGTCAGGCATGTAGTGAGTGGAGATTGGTTCATGGTTTTAAAAGCACAGCTCTTGAAAGGCCCTGGGTCAGGCTTGGGGCAAATGCTGCCTCCAAAAAGACATTTTCAACTTGCCTAAAGTATTTTTATTCTCAAATTTTGTCTAAAAATTGATAGTAATAATATTTGCTTATAGCAACAGCAGCAACAAACACAACACTTCTGGGCAAGTGACACCAGAGCATTTCCTGATGGGTGGTACCAGACTCAAATCTTGATGAGTCCAGCGCAGTGTGGGGGCTGAGCTGCTCCCTGGTTCCCTCAGATCCCAGGAGTCCCTCGGGGTCTGGGGTCCCTCTGTCCCTGTCCATCCCTCTCTGTCCCTGTCCATCCCTCTCTGTCCCTGTCCATCCCTCTCTGTCCCTGTCCATCCCTCTCTGTCCCTGTCCATCCCTCTCTGTCCCTGTCCATCCCTCTCTGTCCCTGTCCATCCCTCTCTGTCCCTGTCCATCCCTCTCTGTCCCTGCCCATCCCTCTCTGTCCCTCGGGCTCTGTGGCTCCTGGGTGACCCCACCTGCCCTGGGGCTTTGTCTTTCCCCGATTTTGTGTGAGATTTCCCATTTTGCATCCAAGCCCCAGCCCTGCAGCCCCTCAGGCCCCAGAGCAGGGGAGCCCAGCTCTGGTTCAAGGCATTTTTCACTTCTGAGAGCCTCTTTTCTGCAGCAGGGCCATGGTGCACGTGATTTGCTCCTTTGGCAATTCAAGAAAACTTAAACCAAGCTGCCTCTGGAAGAGAGTCAATTAGAAAAATGGGATGAACTCATTTGGAGTACAGATTAGAGGAATTTTTTGTTCATCCCCAAATAGAACTTTTAAAAGTATTTTTTGGTTGTAAACCAATCATCATGGGACTGTAATTCTGTTTTATGGTCATTATAAATTAGTTAAAGTATTTCTGTTCTTGCCCAGTCTCACAGAGTTTTGGAGATTTGTTTATTATTTAGTTGGATGTAACTGTGGAGAGCTTCATGGGAACCAAGGGAAGTGACTCAAACCTCCTGGTGCTTGTGTACATGGCTCAACTGTGGAATTCAATTTTTAATTAAGTTTCAGCAGTTTTTGTTCTTTAAATTTTGCATCTTTTGCACGAGAGAAGCTGTGGGGGTTTGTTTTAGGGAGTCAGTGTTTGTTCTTCCAGCAGTGAGGTCTCAGTCCCAGCACTGGGTTTGGGTTTGGCTCAGCAGGTACAGGCAGGCTGCAGTCGGCTTGGCCAGGGATTAACAGAGACAAAAAGCCAACTCATGCAGAATGGGGAGGCAGCTGACAAACTGCATGAAGGGATGTTGTTTAAAGTGTGTGAAAGGTGCTTAAAGGAGGGAAAACAGGCAGTTGTGTTCATCACCTTGGTGTGCCTGGAGTGTCTGTCTGGGGGCAGCCTCGCAGGGTCTGTGTGACAGCTCAGTCCCACATCTCCCTCCCTCCACCTTCCTGGCCCAGAGGGACAAAAGGGCCTCCTGCAGGCTCTGTGTCTTCTGCAGCTGCTGCAGGTGTTGGCCCTCACCTGGGGGGAAAGGGAGCTCCTGCCCCATCCATGAGCTGGATAAAGACAGGAGCTGTAGGATCCCTCCTCAGCATTTTCAGTAAAGCCTGACAGGCAGCTGGGCCACTTCAGGAGCACAGCAGGGCCATGGGAGCCTTCCCTTGGTGCTGCCAAGGAGAGCAGGCAGAGGTGGGGAGGGAAGGAGGCTGTGCCTGCACTCCCAGAACAGGAGGGTTTGTACACCCTGCCCGCCTGTCGGGATTTGTGCATCCTGCCCGCCTGTCGGGATTTGTACACCCTGCCCGCCTGTCGGGATTTGTGCACCCTGCCCGCCTGTCGGGATTTGTACACCCTGCCCGCCTGTCGGGATTTGTACACCCTGCCTGCCTGTCGGGATTTGTACACCCTGCCCGCCTGTCGGGATTTGTACACCCTGCCCGCCTGTCGGGATTTGTACACCCTGCCGCCCATGTCGGGATTTGTACACCCTGCCGCCTGTCGGATTTGTGCACCTGCCCGCTGTGGGATTTGTACACCCTGCCGCCCATGTCGGGATTTGTGCACCCTGCCCGCCTGTCGGGATTTGTGCACCCTGCCCGCCTGTCGGGATTTGTACACCCTGCCGCCCGTCGGGATTTGTACACCCTGCTGCCCATGTTGGGATTTGTACACCCTGCTGCCCGCCTGTCGGGATTTGTACACCCTGCCGCCCATTCGGGAGCTGCTCTCACCCTGCAGACACTGCCGAGGTCAGGCTTTGCTCGGTGCCCTCAGGAGCTCTCACAGCCTGTTCCAGCCCCATGGGAGCAGTCAGGTCTGTTCATTTCTCTTTTCCATGAGCAGCAATGACAGGTGCCCCAGTGATTCCCAGGTATTTGCAGCTGCTACCTGTGTGTTGTAGCAACGATGCAGTCCCTTGAACTTTGGTAACCTCTTTGTGTTTGTAATCTCTGAGCTTTGAGTTTATTCAAGCATTTTTCCCAAATAGATTGTACTCTGTCATCTGTTTTTTAAAAATTATTTAATTTGGAAGGATTACAATGTGATTTTCTTGCCTTGCAGCCGTTTCCATTGGTTTCCTCTTCTCGGTGGTTGGTGAAAAGGGGTGAATTAACAGCATATGTAGAAGACACTGGACTTTTTTCCAAAAGAACCTCTAAGCAGCAGGTGTACTTCTTCCTCTTCAATGATGTCCTCATCATCACCAAGAAGAAGAGGTAAGAGCTTCCCCAGTATAAAACTCGTTTTGTGTTCAGTTCTCAAATCACAGTGACTTTTAATGTGATCCTGGCTGTGGAATGAGTTCAGGAGTTATTTGAGCCTCTGCCATGGGTTACCAATAACAAGTAACTGCTTGTTAAACAGGATTTACTTTTGGCAAACACAGTTAAGATTCCAAATTGTCAGAGGAATTAAAAAGATGATTCTTTCTGCCCTAGCAAAGACAGGTTTGGGAAGGATGAAGTGCCAGGACTGCAGGAGCATGAGGCTCCCCCTGATTTCATTAGCAGTGCTGGAGCTCGGGGTGAGCCCTGCTCCCACCCACAGCGTTGCCATGGATCCACAGCATGGACAGAAATGTTTGTTGGACTTGGGGCTGAATGTTTGTGGTTTTCCTTCAGCAGCTGAATCGCGGACGATCCTTAACATTGCACCAAGACACCTCTCCTCACTTGGAGCTAAAAATGGGCATTTCTGAGGCTGCACTCAGGGCTTTACCAGAGTTCATCTCCAGCCCTGGCTCTGCCCTGGCTCCATTGCTGAGCTGTGCCTCTGAGCTGCTGGAGATGCTGCAGAGGAGCAGCCCAAGGGCTCTCCAGTAACAGGGCTGCTCCCCAAGGCTGGGCAGGAGGGGACACAGGGATTTGGCATGTGTGCAAGGCTTTGAAGAGGGATAAAAATCTGCTTTTCCCCACTGTCCAGATTTTAGTTTATTGGGAATGTTTCTTCTGCCAGCTGTCCGTGTAGCCCCTGCTGTGTGTAGATACAATCTGATTTTTTTTTTTTAATCATTAAAATGCCACAATACTTGCCAAGCACTAATGCAGTGTCCTGAGAGGAGCAGTCAGTGGCAGCAGGTGTGGGGATGCTGGATCCTGAGGAGAGGGTCAGCCCAGTCCTGCTCACACAGACCTGGCTGTGGGCTGGGGCAGGGCCTGCTGAAATCAGTGCAGTATTCACCCTGAGGGCTCGTGGGAAATGCACTCGCTGCTTCTCCTTGGGCTTGGATCCCTGCAGCAGCAGTCTGATCCAGCGGGTTTGTGGGATGGAAGTGAGGAGTGGGAAGGATTTGTAGAGGTTTATCTGCTGATTAATTAGTAAGAGGTTCTGTTATGATTAGCTGTGCACATGTACAGACTAGTTGATTAATTCATAAGAAATACATTTATTATTCATTGCATAAATGCATAGACACATTTCTTTTTCAGACACAAGATTCCCATGTAGTGATGGCAGCACTCCCAGCTGGGATTGCCGGTTCTTCCCTTGGCTAAGGAGTTATTTAGACTAAAATACTGAACTGACTTCTTTAAAAAAAAATGCACCTCCAAAAATCCCCAAACTTACCCTAAAAAACCAAGCCCAAATCAATCCTTTCCCTGATTCAGAGCATCTGAGCAGGATTGGTTCCATGAGAAGCATGTTGTGTGTCCATCATTGGGAGTGCACAAAGTCATTCTGCAGAAAGAACCCGAAGCCCTGTCAGTGTTTATTTCCCAGAACCCAGGTGAAAATGTCTGAAAACGTGCCCTGGGAGCTCGGCTGGGGCTTTGTGTTGCACAGAGCTCTGGCAGAAGCTGCTCCCCCCTGTGTGGGGCTGGGAGGAGCTGGAGGAGCCGTCCCCACCGCGGTGCTGTGGCTGGGGCCGCTTGCAGCCGGACGGAGCGGGGATCCGAGCCCTGACCCGGTTCTGTTCCCTGCCTGCCCGCAGTGAGGAGAGCTACAACGTGACCGGGTACTCGCTGCGGGAGCAGCTGCTGGTGCTGCCCTGCGACGGGGACGAGCCCGGGCCCGGCTCCTCTCCGGGCCGGAGCGCCCCGGGGATGCTGCACCCGGGCAGGAGCGCGGCCTCCCACCTCTTCAGGCTCCTGCTGCTCAGCAACCACGCCGGGGACAGGGTGGAGATGCTCCTGGGAGCAGACACGCAGTGAGTACCGCTGCTGAGGCATTTCTGCACCTGACTGTGTCCGCGGGCGGCTCCTCCCGCCCTGCCCACAGTAGTACTCGTTTATTTATTTATTTATTTCTATTGCTTCTTCTGGTTTGTTAATTGAAGCTGCTGGGTAAGGCCTCGATTACCCTGGCTGCAGAGAGGAGTGTAGCTGTGCCTCGGGCAGGTTCCTGTTCCCTGTGCTGGGTGCCTCACCCGAGGCTCGGTGCTGCCAGGTGCTGTCACCGCGGGGCTGGCACAGCACCAGGGCGCGGCACAGGAGTGTCCCGGGCACAGCCAGAGCGCTCCGGGCCCTGAGCAGGCGCTGGGATGTGCTGATGGCTGGAGGGAGCAGCAGGGCTGGGGCAGGAGCAGCTCTGCTCCTCTCTCTGGGGCACCCTGAGGAGTGCCCTGCCTTAGAAACCTGTGCCTGCCCTGGGGTGTGCGTGTGCCATAGGAGTGCCCTGCCTTAGAAACCTGTGCATGTGCCATAGGAGTGCCCTGCCTTAGAAACCTGTGCCTGCCCTGGGATGTGCGTGTGCCATAGGAGTGCCCTGCCTTAGAAACCTGTGCCTGCCCTGGGATGTGCATGTGCCATAGGAGTGCCCTGCCTTAGAAACCTGTGCATGTGCCATAGGAGTGCCCTGCCTTAGAAACCTGTGCCTGCCCTGGGATGTGCGTGTGCCATAGGAGTGCCCTGCCTTAGAGAGCAGCAGCACCCAGTGCCTGCTCTGGGATGTGCATGTGCCATCAGCTTCCTCACGGCCTCCCAGCACTGAAAGAGTTCACTTGTTCTGGGGGAAGCTGGAGGCAGGACAGAGACATGAAAGGGAGTGCTCCAGACATGTCCCTGCCTGGAAAAATCGATAGTTTTAGGTTGGCTTTGAAAGTTTAGAATAACCATGAAAGGAACTGAAGATCATCAGTGCTTTCTATTAAAGATCTCATTATAAAAGCAGGAGATGATTCAGACTTGTTTGGAAATGCAATTTTATTGGGGAAAAAATGCAGGACATTTTTAGTTGTCTGGGCTTTATATGAAAAGACATTTTGTTCTGCAGACTTATTATTGATTTGTTCTGTGCTGTTTGCAGTATAAATAGCAGTCCAGCTGATCATCGCTCAGAGCAAGAGTCTGAAAAGAATTCCTGTATTTTAAGTTACCTATTTTTATAGTCTTATCTTTTGAGAAGGAGAGGAGGGGAATTTCCAAGGCCAAACAGTTCAGAATAGTTTTGTGCAGGTAAAACTGAAATGTTTTCTCTGAGCCAAAGACTTCCAGCACAGTTTGATCGTGTTTCACCACCTCCTGTGGCATTGGGTCCTAAGGAGAAAAGCACCAGTGTTAGGTGAGAACTTTCTATGGCCCTGGGAGGAAGGCAGAGCATACACAGAGGTGCTGGGTTACTCGCAGGGGCTGAAGGGAGAGATGGAGGCACTGGAAGAAGCAGGGGCAGCCTCAGAGCTGAGCATTCTCCAGGACATGAGCTGGTTGTGCTTTGCAGGAGTGACAGAGCCCGCTGGATCACGGCGCTGGGCCAGGACAGCGACAGGCAGCACACGGACAGGACCAGTGAGTGACAATGCTGGGGCTCCCGGGTGCTCTGCAGGGCACTGCCCTCACTGGGGCTGGCTGGGCTGCCCTAAGCCATGGGGGAAGGTGTAGAGTGGAAATGTGTTAAATAAATGGTGATGTGTTGTAGTAAAAGCCCTGTGGCTGGTTTAACTGACCCTGGCTCTCTCCTTCCCCAGCCCTGGCTCAGGTGGAGACCATCAGGACGTACACAGCCAAGCAGGCCGATGAGCTCTCTCTCCAAGTCGCTGATGTGGTTTTGGTTTATCAAAAAGTGAATGATGGTGAGTGAGGATTTTGTGTCAGTAACCATTTGTCACCTCTGCAGGGGGATCCAGCTACAAAAACGTGTTTCCTATCAGCACAGGGCTGCAGTGAGTAAAAGTTCAACTTCCAAGGAAAACGTGAGCATTTGGGTTCAGGTTTCTAAAGGAAGCAGCAGCTGTAACCAGCTGTAGAACATGGCTGCTGGCCAGTATTGGCATGGGAGGTGTCCACAAATAGGAAATTGAATTAGTCTAAAACCACAGAGCTCAGACATTCTGGTGAGTGCCAGGGTTGTCCAAGAGAAACAGCCCCAGTGTGTCGTGCCATGGCCTGGGCTCTCCTGCTGCAGCTCTGGCACGGGGTGCTTGCTGAGGTTTGACACAGGATCGAGTGTCCCAAGATCTCTGTGGTTCTTGCCCAGACCTGCCCACAACGGCATTGATAGCACCAAGTGCTGCCCAAGTCAGTCCTTGAGGGACTAAATTCTAACTTGCTGTTTCTCAGTTACCTGTGAAATCGGAGATTCTGTCACTGTACTGTAGCATTACTTCAAACTATATTTGAATGACAAAAAAGACAGTGAAATTGTGCAATGCTTTGCACATACTATTTTTTACCTGGTCTGGCTGGATTACAAACACCTGCCAAAGCTCTCCTGACCTGGTGCACGATCCCCAGTCAAGGCAGATGCAGAATGCCCCTCAGTGCCCCAGGGCAGGGCAGGGTCGGTGCAGAGGGGTCACTGCTGTCCCTCCCCGCAGGCTGGTACGAGGGGGAGCGGCTGCGGGACGGCCAGAGGGGCTGGTTCCCCTCGGAGTGTGCCAAGGAGATCACCTGCAGGGCCACCCTGGACAAGAACATGGAGCGCATGGGGCGCCTGCTGGGGCTGGAAACCAACGTGTAGCCGTGTCCTCAGCCCAGCTGGGGCTGCTCTGGGACAGGGGGCAGCAGGGCCACAGCCCAGCAGCACCTGACACTGGGGAGCCCTGCTCTGACAGCTCGGGGCTGAGCCCGGCCCCAGCAGCAGCAGCACCCTGCAGCAGTGGCCGGGCACTCCTGCAGCTCCTGCCTCGCTGCCTCCTTGTGCTCCTGCTCCTTCTGCTTTGGAGCAGCTGAAGTTGTTTTCAGCAGTGCTGGCTGTCCTGCAGCCCCAGGCCCTGTGTCACGGGCCACTTGCCTTTGTGTCAGCAGCCGTGTGCTCCCTGAGCTCCAGTGCCCAGCTCTGGCCTCTCTAAAGGCTGACCTACCTCTCCAGGGCAAGTCCAGGGCTGGCCCTGGCCTGGCACAGGCACAGCTGGCACCACCTTGTGAGGACTCTGCAGCTGCTCCTGCGTGGGGCTGCACAGACTGCTCCAGGTTCTGCCGTGGGCAGAGGATTTCTGCAAGCTGGATAAAGGCACCACCCTCTGCAGAGCAGGTGCTGCTGCTCCCTCCCAGCACAGGGATTTTGCTGCAGAGTAACAGGTATTTGGTGCTGGCACTGGGGCAGTTGTTTATGGCTTCCTCAGCTGTCCACTGAGGTCTTGCATCACTCAGTGCTGCAGAACAGGGGTGATGAGAACGTGAACTGCACTCCCTGCCCTGGGAACAAATGAGCAGAGTTCAGGGCAGGTGGCTGCAGAGAGGTGGGAGAGGATGATGAGAAAAGCCCTCTGTGTTAAGGACCAGCTGCTGACTCAGCAGTGTAGAAATGAGGGGACAACTTGTACTACCAAGGCTTTCTTCTGTTGCCTTCCCCAGCCTCTGCTGGTTTTTATGTAAGATGCTGATTTCAGTGGTGAGTGAACTGTTTGTAAAGATGTGTAGCTCTAATAATTTAAACTACATTAGGAAGGCAGTAATTTTGTACAAAAATACTTACCTGAACAGTGTGACAGTGGTTATACAGCCTTGCAAATTAATTTATAAGTGGACTGATAGAATAGTAATGAGAGAAACTGTAAATTGAACAAAGACTTATTTAACATAGTAAAAACACTGCTACTGTTTTAACAAATTTCACTGTATACATGTGGATGTTTAACACATAACTGAATGTATAAATCCAGGCATTAATTTTATTCAGATTTTTTTAATGCACTGTATATATTTTTCATACCTAGTTTTTCAAAAAATGCTGTAATGTTTTGTAAAGACATTTTTCATTTTTCCTATTGTTGGACACAGTTCTTCAGGAATTAAAAGAATTCTATGATTTTATAGGACAACAATCAATAAAGTGCTTTTAAATCCTTACTAAAAAAAGTTTTGATTTTGTTTTAAATGCCATAAAGCCACCAGTTGACAAATGTCATTTTTGTCAGAGAAAGTAAATCTCTTCAGTAAACACTGGCATTTTACATTTTCCTGTTCTGTAACGATAAATAGCACGATCATGTGTCCTGCCTCATGTCATAGATCCCATTTACCTGTTGGACTTGGAGCAATGGCCTGGGACAGCATCTCATTGCTGAGGCACCATTGATGGGGACATGGGAAAAGTCTTCAGTTCCCTCTGCTGCTTGGGGTCCAACCTGATGTGGTGATCCCCCAGAGAATGCACCAGGGCTGCCTCCTCCCTCCCTGCTGCCACCGGGGCTCTTCTGCCCTTCCTCAGCCTCCCTCCTCTCTTCTCCCCTTCCTCAGGCTCCCTCCTCTCTCCTCCCCTTCCTCAGCCTCCCTGTGGCATCCCCAGCCCCAGGGCAGGGTGATTCTCCTCCTCTGTCTCCTCATTTAGAACACCCGAGGGTGGAACAGTCAGTTGGTGCAGGGGAGGGAGGTTAACCCACGTTTTGTGCAGCTGGCAGTGGCAATGAGGAGCCTGGCACCCTCCATCCCTTGTTAACCCAATAGAAAGCACAGCCTAGCCACTAACTTTGACTTGTTTCACTTGAGCTGCTCTGCTTTCCTCAGAATGAAGCATAAATCCCCCTGAACTTGATGATTAGAGTCATGTCTGCAAAGAAAAAAACCAACAAAACACCAAAGAAGGGAGAAAAGTTATATTTCCAGGTTTTTCTTCTCAAAGATAAACCTCAAAATCCTTAACAAACTTTGTTATTCAAATAATCTTCCATAGCTGGAGACCATTCAAAACAGAACATTCAAAACATTGAGAACAGTTGAAAAAAAGACTTAATGGAATACTATAACCCATACATGAACTTCTTTAAAAAAATACAAAACAAAAAACAAAAAAAAAGCCTCCAATGCAATGAACCCTTAACACATAACCCAACATGACCTTCATCTACCCATGCTTTCTGCAATCTGCTATTTCAGTCAGTAGTGATGATGGATGGGGACAGAAGACAAAGGAAGATTAATTAAATGGGATGAAATGCAGAAAAGGAGAAGAATTTCTGAAGATTGTTTCCTCCCACCGTACAAATTCAACAAGTGTTTTCAAGTTTAGTTAAATTAAGCTGTAATTACCTTCTGTGGAATACTGGTGAGCAGACTGCTGCACAGCTGGAATAACACAGCAAGTGTAATTACTCACCACACCCCATTAAAAGAAAAAAAAAAACCCAAAACAGTTTAGGTATTACTAAGCAGTATTTTAGCAGGGTTTTTAAGTATCTGTTACCTGATGGGTAAAAATCCTAAAGAAAACAGCTACAGCAGACAAGAACCTTACACCATCCAGCAGCTGCCTCTGTGTCCCTCCCGAAGCCGCACAGAGCGCATGCACACACCCAGCTGCCCCCCAGCCCCAGGCAGCGGCTCCTCAGCACCAGGAAAGCTCCGGCTCCCCCAGAAGTGGCTGCCTGGCCCGAGGGAGGTGCAGAGGAGGCGCGGCCGGTCAGGGTCTCAGCGTCAGCTGTAGCGCTCGCCCTGGAAGCGCGGCGCGAAGTTCCGCACGCCCTCGTTCTCCTGCGTGGTGATCAAGTCTATGATCGCCGTCAGCACCGCTGTGTCCCTGCTCTGGATGTCGTCCCAGTCCACGGGATGGGGGCTTTCTATTTTCTCTTGTAGAAGGTCATCCAGTTCTTTTCGCAGTTTCTGGAAGTGTTGTGACAAAGGAAAAGAAGGAAAAAGGAAAGAGATGGGTGTTAGAGCTACACACAGCATCAACAGAGGTTCCAGTGCCTCGGGCCCCTGTTCTCCCAACCTTTACACCTGCTCTTCTCCCCTCACTTCATCTCCACACTGCTATTTTCACAATCAAACATCCTCTCAAAACCCAGTCTCTTTGATGAGAGGTGACCATCTCTGGAAGTGATGCCTCTAACAGCCCACCCAGCACTTAGCTAACTACCTCAGGATTAAAAAGACTGGTTTAAAATAAAAATAAAATTTAAAAAAAGAGTCCAGTCTGATTTTTGGGATCTAATATTAAACAGTTCTATGGAACCCCTTCCTGTTAACTGAGGAGCCCCACTCTCCTGTTTCCACATCTGTGTGGATATCTCCTGTACTGACCAAATCATCCCACACTATCTATGTAAAATTAAATCTCTTTTGCTTACTTTGCGTGCTAGAACTGCTTGCTGGGAGTGCATTTCTAACATCATCTCCCTGAGTGATAAATCAATAGGCCCACAGGAATATCAAATCCAGAGATCCCTAAGCAGAACCAGTGTTACACTGAGCCTTCCAGGTACATGATTTTGAAACAGTTACCTTGACCAAGTTTGCTATTTTTTCTGGAGACTGGAAAACAATCCACTCATCCACAGCGATGGTGTCCTGGTCCTTATCCTTCTGAATGGATATATCCCCTCCAAAGAACAAGAGGCAGTATGGAGACACCTCCGTACAATCATACAGGTAAATCTGCACAACAACAGAATTCTCTGATCACCCTCTAAACATCTCCAGTGCCATCAGTAATCCTTAATGAGACTCCTACAGATTTCCAGGAGATCCTTACTCAGTTACTCACAAATTCTAAAAAAATGCATGAAGCAACTCAGTTAAAAAAAAGTTACATGAAATCAGATTGCACAAGGTCAAAAATGGTCCCGAGTCTTTCAGTCTTTCACCCAATGGTGAAATGAAACCAGATGCTCCAAACAATGAGAGGAAAAAACATCAGCATGTTGAGAAGTGTTAAGACTGTATTGAAATTTAAAAAAAAAACTACTAAAAGAATTTACACCTGTTACTGCCAGACCTTAAAAAATCCAAATCCTCAAAAAAACCCCCAGAACTAAACTGCAGAAGTTGATTATTTGTGGTACAATACCCCAGTATCACAAAGGAAATAATCTGATGGTGTGTACAAAGAATGGCCTAGGACAGGAAGGCCCCAGAACAAAGGCTGAACCCTGACCCACTCTCATGAGAGGGGATAATAAAACAAATGAACCCCACAAGCACAGCTCTGACTCACACTGCTGGTCCTCATCTTCAAATGGTACACCAGCCAGTTATAATGGAACTCTGTCTCCTCCACATTCACTGATTTGGGATGGATATTGACTGATCCATCTGTCTTGGTGCAAACTTTCACCCTTCAAAGAAAAAACAACAAGAAGTGATAAATCAACAGAGCAGGATCCGTGGGGTCTCTTTTCCCACAGAACCAGGAGTGGCAGTGTTTGAAGTGCTGCTGTAGAACCCCTTTAGAGCAGTGCTACTGAGAGGTTGTAACATTATGCATGGCTTGAGAAGGTCACACAAGTTAGTTCAGGTGTTAGCAGGAATCCAGATGTTAAGAAATCAACAATCCCACCCTTCTCAGAGGAAGGAATGCACAACCATGACTCCAACTCCAAAGTGAGATTCATTCATGCCATTCACTCAAGCCACTGCTTCACCTTGCCAAATTATGCCATGCAGAAAACACCCTGAATACAAACCAACTTTAAAGCAAACCCTCACATTTTTCTCTTTTTGCTGAAGCTGGGCCGGATCTTTGCCACTTTGGGGTAGAGGCCAGCACAGATGACTGCTTTGAGCAGCTTCTCATTACCTGCAGGAGACAGCAAAGGGAGTGAGGCACTTCTGCAAGCTGAGATTTCAGCTGGGATAAATGCTCCCTTTCCCTCCATGGTTACCTGAGTTGGTGTTAGATTTGGGATCCTTGGGGTTTCTACTATTCACAAATCCAGCTGCAAGGAGATGCTCAGCAAACTGCCCTTTCATGTTATGCAGCATCTAGGAAACAACAAAAATTGCAGAGAATGATGCTGTGCCAAAGGCTCCTGCTCTTCCCCACACACAGGATCCTGTGTGGCCCTGGCAGGTGCTGTTACCTGCATGGTATTTGAGGACAGGAAATATTCCCAGCAATAGTCCTTCTCATTCCTGAAACCACAGCTCCGAGCCTCTTCCCAGCCCTAGGAATGGAAACCAGAGGTGTAAGGGGTTTGTAAGTGAACACTACAGGCTTAAGGACAGCCAAAACTGGAGGTCATCAAACAGTCCCATGTTCCCTACCAGGGAGAAAGCAACTCCTTTGATCTCTCTGTGTATGTGCACACACCACAGTGCAGAGAAACACAACTGCACAACATGCTGAATCACAACCTTCCTTTTGCCCTGGTGGGCAGTGATACCTGGCTGTGTTTGCCACAGCACTCTCCCTTTGTTGGAATTAACAAAGTTCAAGTTCTGGGCAGTAACTTGTGTTTTCCAGGCCGTTTATTTCCTCCTCTCCTCACCACAACACAATACAGCACATCCCACACTTCTGAAGTTGGCTTCAGCCTCTTGTAGAGACCAAGAGTGAACAACTTCAGCAAGGTAACTATAGTACTATGCTTCCTTTGTAATTTTCAGACTTGTCCTCCAGAAATCAGGTTACTGAGCCTGGAGAAAGATTATGCAACACTAGAAGGGTGAAAATCAGTTGGGTTTCATGTTTCTGTAGAAGCCAAACAAGAAAGCCTACAGAGCATAAGCTGATCAGCTTTTTCCTTAGGATCATTAATATTATTCAAATTAAAATTCTAGAAGAAAAAAACCACATGAAAACATGCTTACAGTGAAGGCATTCACCACAGTCAGATGGTCACTTTTCGAGTTCTTTGACAGCTCCTTTCTTCTTGCATCTGCGATTTTCTCTTTGCCCTAAAAATCAGAACCTACATAATACCTAGACTGACATGACAGTTCTCTTCTCCAAACTGAGGTACATCTGTACAGCAGTACTTTGTATGTAACACATGAAAATTATAGTTATTTCAAATATTCCACAGGAAAAATGATAATTCATAGTATGCAAAGGCAACTCACTAGTAAAAATGTAATTACCATGACACTAATGAAAGTGCTCTTAAACTATAACACCTCACTGAGTCCCAGCACCCTCCTGAGATTCTTACATTCCCACAGGTAACTGTGGTCTGTGAGACTTTACCAGAGGGATGACAAAAGGGTCCTTGAAGCTGAGGCTGGCTGCAATGGTCAGCACGGGGTCCAGGCAGCAGAACAAGGCTCCAAACAGGATCATCTTCCCGATGTGTGGCTCCACGGGCAGCCGTGCCAGGTGCACACCCAGGGGAGTCAGCTCCTCCTGCCTGTCCAGAGCATTCTGCCAGCACCAGGGCACAGAGGGAACAAAACCACACTGTGTGAAATGGGGAGCATTTCCTTGGTACACAGGTATCCCCCACTAATACCCAAACCAGATGTTCCTATCTATGGCTACAACTCTTTTGTACAAATACCACCGGAGCAAGGAGTCAGCAGAACAAACGTGCCATGAACCTCTCCCTCCCCAGCAGCCAAGGGAACAATGACACAAGGTGCTCCTCCCACGGGCTCCTTTGTCTCCAGCTCCTCACAGAGTGCAGGGCCAGGTGTGTGTTTGGAGTCCTTTACAAAGCCCCTCTGCAGCCCCCAGGCACCATGGACTGTGTGGAGGGTCCCCTCTGTGCAGTGAGGGTCCAGGGCTCTGCCCAGAGCTGTGCAGGCACCCCTGCCTGCTGACACCCACAGTACCACGGCTCTCAACAGATGAAGCAACACTTTACCAGCTCCATGAGGTGATTTATGGCCAACATCACAGCATCACGAGAGGGGGGGTCCATCAGTTTGCTCAGAAAATAGGCAATTCCACCAAGCCTCAGGATCTGAAAGAAAAATCACAACAAAAGCCTACAGCAGCTGGAGAAAGATGGTTGTCTAAAACGGGTTAGCAGTAACCACACTCATTGAAGTCGTGTGAGTAATTCACAGCCCCAGTTAGAATTTCTTGGGTTAAGAACTAAGGACAAAAAAATGTATTAGTGATAGAATTTGCAGCAGAAGAATCTATTCTTCATTCAGTTCACTTACACATGGCAATCCTTCTGCTTTCGTAAGGAATTCAATGCAAACTGCCAAAAAGGAAATTCACACCAGTTCTAAAATGACTTTGTAGTAAAATTCTTTTAAGAGATCATATAAATTGACTCACTGGCATTCTTACTGCTTTGGATGAACAACTCTAGGCTCACAGTTGGATTAACTTATTCTCTCACCATTTATCCCAATGGAAAAATAGGTAATAAATATTTTTGAAGATTCCTGCCTTTACCTTGATTTGTAAGCAGAGTTCTTCCAAGGGTGTCCTCAGGATCTCTGGTAACTGATAATCATCCAGCAGGCTGGCACGCAGCCCGTTGTACAGATGGTAACAGTGGCCTGGCTGAACCCTGCAATGATTTAAAGAAACTATTCTTATGGGTTTGGGCATTTGTTGGGGGTTTTTACCAATGAAACTGAGACATTATGGGTCTGTTTCTTACAAAGAGCTTCCCAAAACTCCTCCAGGAATTAGAACTGAAGTGTATTCAAGTGTAAAACCCACTTCAGTCTTCTGAAGGAGGACTTCAGTCATCAGCAGGAAAGAGGCATAGAGAACACAGAAATTAATTTTTACACCATTTCCACTTTACTGTATCAGCCTCATAAATCAGGTGTGAGGGCAATGACAAAAATTACAACAAAATGCAGGACACTCTTCTATAGGAGGGAAACTGTGGAGTTAAACACAGCACAAGTCAATTCAGCTTCCTAGGAAGGCAAGGAAATCATTCCCTGCCCAGGAACAGGAGCCAGCTGTGCCAGCACATGCAAATAATAAAGAACCTTCAGCACTGTGGGAAACTCAACATCCCCAAAGTTCCCTAAGCACCCCCTGCTCCTACCTTCCTGCTCGACCCTTCCTCTGCTTGGCATTGGCTTTGCTGACCCACTCTGCAGCCATGGTGCTGATGTTGTTCTGGGTGTCAAAGTGAGTCTCCTTTATTTTCCCCCCATCTATAACGAACACCACGTCATCAATCGTGATGCTGTTGGGAAAAAAAGAGGAAAAAAAGCAACTTTTCATCTTTGCAAGTGTGACCTAGGATTGGCTTCGGCCTCTCTTTATTCCCTCCCAAACAGAGTCAGCAATTAAAAAAATCTGTCTTTGGAATTTCATTAAGAACTATGTTACTGATTTATTCTCCTTGGTCTGGCAGAAATCCCCACTTGGATTCTGAACAGAGGACAGGCAGCTCAGATTATCCTGCACAAATCATTCTAGCAATTGTTTAGTATTCCTGTAGTTTAACTGTTCAAAACAACGGAGTTGGCTGGATTGTTTAAAACAATTATAGGAAAACTCTTGTTTAGTCTATAAATATTTCTAAACTAATGGCACAAACACAAGGATATTTTCAGGAACACCAAACAGGCTTATACTTTAAATCATCACTTCCATTTCTTTTGGTAAACACACAGCTCTCCTGGCCCTGGGCAGCCAGGCACTTACCTGGTTTCTGCAATGTTGGTGGCAATCACAATTTTCCTGACTCCTGGCGGGGTCTTCTTGAACACCTGTAATTATCCAGGGCCCATTTATGTCTTTGCCAAAAGCAAACATGTGCTTCATTCTTTTTTTTTTTTTTTTTGTAGTTGTGAAAAATTGCAATAAAAAAGAAGTGTACCTGAGTCTGGTTAACAGTAGGCATCAGTGAATGCAAAGGGATGATAATAAACCTATCTGAAAGTTAAAAATCAGTATAAGATATGGTTTAAGCACAGAAACTTCCAATTTTACAGGAAAATCTATTAAATCAACCATGCAGAACAGAGAAAATAGGCTGCAAGTCAGGCTACTGCTTCTTGCTCTGAGATCACAGGTATTTGTATCATAACAGCAAATTCTAAAGTAAAAAGGTATAAAGGCCTTTTTTACGATGCTATAACATGAAGAGTTAAGACAATATGTGAAGTTATGTATAGTAATTCAGACTTCCTTTTTAAATTCTGAAGTTATTAAACAATTGGTCAAGTTTAATACACAAACTGACACTCAGTCTTCCAATGAACTGGAATTCTCCATCTATGGAATGCACACAACCACACTGCAAGTCACCATCTGAACAGCCAAGAGCCCAGCTGAGACAGGTGAGATGGAAACAGGAGAGATGCAAAAGGACAAGTTAAAGTGTGTCAGACAGGCACAGAGTACTTGAGAGTTTGTAAGAAATTCTCAAATCAGCAGGACTTAAGGGAACGATCAGCAAAGCAGGGGAAGCTGCTCAAGGATGAAGCACAGAGGAAGCACACACAGAATGGAGTTTAGTTTTGGATGGGAGCTCTCCCAGCTGCAGGAAAGGACAAGAGGAAGAAGATGCAGGTCAGGTTGTTTTTCAGATTGTCACTCCCACAGTGAGAATAATGAGTTGTTGTTAGCAGAGGAAAGGACACCAGACACACAAAAACTGCTGAACACTCTGGAGAGGAGACAAGGGAAAAAATGAATCCAGCCCAACTGCAGCAACCCCATGCAAAAGGAGTCTGCCCCCAGTGCCACTGCCAGAAGTCCCACAGAGAGTTTGGGTTTTACCTGACTTAAACATGACTTGAGACATCAAGAGCTCATGCAAAGTGCTGATGTTATCCCAGCCTGGCAGAAACACCAGAATTGCACCATCCTACGGGGAAAAGAGGCAGTGAAGGGAAGAGAGGTCAGAACACATCACACACTGCACAGAGAGCCAGCTCCTTGCACACTGACATATGGTGGGCATGTGAGATCTGAAACCTCACTGACCCAGCCTGGTACAGTCTGTCAAGGGTTTTTTTTTTCTATAAAAGAGCTACCTCCATGTATTTATCTGAACATAAGAGTAGTTCAAAACTGTTCAATTACTTAGAAGAGCAAACAAAAACTTCTCTTCTTTCTGTGTGACCAGCCAAAGCCATTGCCAGCTCTGGCACTGCCCCCAGCTCAGTCCCACTGTACCTCCTCTTCCAGCACAATGTGTCTGATCAGTGCTGCTATAAGGTCCAGGTCCACCTTGTCATCATCCATCATTTCCAAGGCACTGATTGTGCTTGCTGAATACCTGCAGCAGGGAAAGCACAGACATGCAAAGCTCTGAGTGAGCCACCCAGCCATGAAGCTACCTGCAACCAGCTCAGTTCTCTGAGCAATTCCTGCACCTCCAAAGGGCTCTCCACATTTAGTTCAGTGTGATTATTGTCAGTTCAGAACTGCTGAGGAATTACCATGTCATGACTGGACTGTTTTGAAGCATTTGCATGACCTCCCTCCTTCTCATTGATGAGCCAGGGACTGACAATTCATATTTAGGTAACAAACTGAAATTTAACTTGAACAACTCAGAGGCAAAGGGAGCTAATCCTGCTGTCTCTAAAGCACTTCACTAGCTGCCAGCCAACTGTACAGACAATTCCATCACCATTTTCCACAGCAGCCACTATCCCACTGTTACTAAAGCCCAGCAACACAATACAGCACTAATTTATGGTTGTCACTTCAGAGCTGCCTGAAAACTGAAAGCAGAAGAGAAACTTGGGCCCAACCTGCCCTGCAGCTGCCTTAGGTAACCCGGCCACTGCTGCCTGTAGATCTCCTCCTTCTCCTCCTTCTCTGGCCTGCTCATGTGGCCCTGCATGAAGCCTCTCCTCCAGTGCAGCCGGCGGTCCGTCTTCTCCGGGGTGTACCTTTGCACAGCAGGAGCAGACACAATTCCATTTGAAACTCAGGGAATTTACAGCAGCTGCACAGTTTTCAAACCATGGACAATATGCTGTGCTTTAGCTAAATCATGTGTAAAAATCTTCAGTTTCTCTTTTGACAGAAATCTTACAAAAGCAGGGACCAACCCAAGTAAGTATGAGAACATGTAGGGGAAAAAAGTGAACAGCAAGAAAGACTAGCTTGATTTAGAGACCTGAAATTTCACCACAGCAACAGAGAAACTGTTCTCCCCCTCAAGCCAATATTCCCAGGTAAGTGTGTGCCACCTGTAATTACTGTACAGGGCACCCTTTAGGAGGTTTCCTGTTGAAAAATACAGGCAACTGTTCTTTACGCCAAGTTAATCTTTGAGCACACATACACTAAGCTAAGCCCCCACCCAAATACTCTCTGAAATGATGTTCAGAAAAAACACTTGCCTCAACTTCTCAATGACATCTTCAAGCAGATATTCCACCACTGGGAAAGTGAACCCAGGGATGTGAATCATTGGGCAATGGTCTGTGGAGGGAGGCAGAACTCAGTTTTAAAACTACTGATGAAATACTGCACTGAAAGAACAGAAGCAATAAACATTCCTCACTAGCTCTGCAATATAGCTGCCATGTCTACAGGACATTTCCAATTGTCAGGGAAGATGTCACATTCACCCCCAAGTAAGGCTGCTGAATAAAAAAAGGACAGGCAGCAGGCAGTATTCTGCACACCAGGATGTTCAACTGGTTCCAGCTACTGGAAAAAGCTGGGAGACTGAACAACTCAAAGTTCAATCTGCTTGCCCCCTCAGAGCAAGAATGCTAAACGTGGTAAATATTTACTAGGAAAACTCTCTGTGGATGCTGTTTCCATAATGTGTTTGAAAAGCAAAACCAGAAGCGATGAGATAAAACTGAGAGAAACTGCATCTCCAGCAGCTGGCAGGTATTTGTAAAACTGAAGTAATTTCTTCTTTTGATACAAATCAATGCTATCATTCAAGAACTGCACTATACTTTTAGAAGCCTAAATTACTTAAGAAGAACATTTCTAGGAAGCATTTCACCTACCAAAGTACTCGGAAAACTTCTCTGCATTTAAAGTAGCACTCATCAGTATGACTTTCAGATCCTGCCGAACATTCAGAAGATCTTTAATAATGCTCATTAAAACATCTGATTGAAGATTTCTTTCATGGATTTCATCAAGAACTACATGACTGATGCTGGACAAGTGCCTAAGAAGAGAAGGGGAAGAAGTTAAACTTTTGCTTTTAGAAAAAATAAAAAGCAGAGCCATGACTGTTTGGAACAGCTCAGGACTCATTCCATAATTGCATTCAGTGTCTCATTAAACAGGAGCTCTTACTTATCTGACTGGAGCCACTGCAGGACAATTCCCGTGGTACAGTACAAAATGGAACCTTGTTTCCTTGGCAAGCGGCTGAAAGAAACACAGTAAGAACTCCTCAGTTTTCCTCAGTATTTAACAAAATGCTGTAAAACCTTAAACCCCAGCTGCAGGTGCCACTGCAGACATGATGCAATGTGCCTCACTGCCTCCCTCACTCACAGCACAAGGAATTAGGCCACTGTTGCACCACCCTTGTGGCTGGGGAATGGAGCAGGGGGAGGCCCTGAGTTCCAGGCACCCCGTGCCATGCCCTGCACACTGAGGTGCTGATCCCCAGCTGATCCCCACCTCCTGCAGCCCTCCAGGCCCAGCACACAGGGCACTCACATGCACAGCACTGCGAGCAAAGAGAAACAGCAGAGATTCTATGAACCCCAGGTAAAATGCTGGGAGGGCTCAGCTCTCCTCTCACCAGCAGTTTTGCTTCAACAAAAGGGTTCCCTTACGTGCTGGTACCACTTCAGATTTTTAAATTATAGCCAACTACAAATGTAAAAGCTTTTGCTCTGCAAGCTTCTGTCACTGCATCTATTACATGGTCCCAGGGAATTGGTCCATAAATACATATAGCAAATGCACAGCTTTCCACAGAAATATGGTTTGGAGCATTTTCATTTTTTCTTGAAATTCATTGATTAGGGACATCAGTTTTATTTCTGCCCATAGAAGAACCTTTTACAAGAGCTGAAAACAGGATTTATTAGACAAAGCCTAACTTAGGCTAGCCACTGTCACATGGGGCATAAAACACAGTAAATGCACTCAAAATTTTCCTAAAATTCAAAAACCTCATTCCTTCCTCGCAGGAATTCCTTCAGGGGAAAACACCAGCAGGAAAGCAGTTCTTTCTTTTTAGAAGTACTTTTCAAATGGTCTCCTTTGGATAACAAGAGGCCCCTGCCATGGAGCTGCTCACCTCTGCAGGCGGATCTGGTACCCCGTGCTCCTGCCATTGCCACAGCTCTCTGCCCTCTCTGCAGCCACTCTCTCAGCCACCTGGGGGGACAAAGAAAATCAGGCTGATCTCTGATTGAGCTGCTCACCAGTAGGAACACCTGGTACTGAGAGGTTTGTAAATAAAGAAATGCCCTGAAGAACACCTTTTCTCCTCCCATGAGAGCAGCAACCCAGGGACAAGACTCTAGAGGAACACAGGGCATTAGCAGCCCATTCCCCTTTCAGAGCTTGGCCATCTGACACTGAACTATCAAGGAGAGTAACTACTGAGCATTTGAAAGCCAGATTCTTTCCTGCTCATTAACACACCTCTAGAGGGCCTGACACTGCATTAGTTTGTACCTTAATGGGCATTTGCACTGGCCAAATCCATTAAACCCACAGATGTAACCATGACTAAAGCCAGGGAAGAAGGAGGCTGCAGTCCAGTGCTCCATGGACAGTGAACCTTGTGAACAGCCAGCTAGCGCAGGTTACCAGCACTGTTCCTTGCAGCAGCCTGGGCAGGGGCACTCACGGAGATGGCGCTGATCCTGCGGGGCTGTGTGCACACGATCCTGCAGGTGGAGCCCAGGCCACGCTCGATGTGGTCGTCCAGGATGAACTGTGTCACCTGCGTGGTCTTGCCGCAGCCCGTCTCGCCGCTGATCACCGTCACGCGGTTGCTGTTGATCAGCCTCACCAGCTCCTGGCCACACAGAGACACAGCTGCTACTGCTCTGCTGCTGCAAACACACTCTGGAGGGTTCTGACAATCCCCTGCTCCTGTGGGGTGAACTCTGAGCAAAGTACCAACGTGCTCGGCTGCTTCCTGTAGTGCTACCAAAAACATCAAATCTCACAGAAGCCATTTCTGCACATTTGCACTTCACATGTGTAGGGTTTAAGGCATGCTCAGCCTCAACACTAGCTTTAAATACTTTAGATCCTGTATGAAAGCAACATAGAAGAACTAAAATGAAAGCCTGAAATACATTTTTAACGTTTCTGCTTCCTGCTTTGCTCCTGTAGATCTCTGGAGGCTGAACACAAGAGTTTGCCCTGTTGGACTCCAAGCCTGCACAACTAAAGGTTTTCAGCACAATATTTTAATATTTCTTGTACCAAGAGGAACAGTTTCCCAGCCTCATCCTCCCCACCCCAAGGACTGTTAAAGGGGAGTATGACTATTTAAAGAAACCAATCCTAACAGCAAGGACATTATGGCAAACAGAGGGACTGTAGGAAGGAGCTCACTGATCACCCACTGAGCCTGCAAAAGCAAAGAATATCAGAATATTCCATTTCTACTGCATGCAGGGGATATCAGCCTAAGAATTAACATCAATTAATAACAGCCCCTGCTTTGGAGCACTGCACCACAGAGACTCTCTCAATGCACACCCACCTCTCTCATCCCGTATGAGGGCAGCTTCTCTCGGAATCTCTGGGGAAAAAGAAAAAATGTTTCTCTTTAAACATCTTTTCAGCACTGAAGCAATAGAACAGATTTCACCTCTATTAGATTTCACCCTTTAGTTTGGGCTAAACTACAAAATAATGACAAACTGCTCAGCCACACTTGTATAAACACAGGCCTGTGGGAAATAACTTTAATTCCATGTGTTGTTTCAGTTTCATTCAATTTAGAAAAATTATTTCAGCCCAACAGTTAAGTACATGACAAGGCAGGTATATACAGGTGCAAGAGCAGGGCCTGGTATGGAAGAGAGAACTGGTGTCCAGGGAAAGACCATTTTCTGTACATGGCTGTTCAAAACAAAACCCCCTCTGTTTTCAAGAGGCCATTCCTTCAGAGCCCAGTGCTGTGCTCTCAGTTTCAGACATAACTGCAGGGACACAATCCATAAAAAAGAAAGAGACACCCACCCAATAGAACAACATGTCAGCTTCAAATTTCAGATTCTAACTGTTTCTGAAATTTGTCCTTTCCAATTTTTAACCACTGTTCTATCAATAGGTAAGAATTTTATGAATTCTAAAGATAATTTTTAGCAAAAGTAACATCATGACAACTTTGTAGTAAATTACGAAGGACTACATTTTGAGGTTAGTTTAATTTTAAAAAAATCCAATTAAAATTTTCAACTTAACACAGGGAAAAGTACCTGCATTTCAATATATCTGGGATCAGATCTCTTCTTCATTAAGTCTTCTTTAAGTTGTTCATCTAAATCAGCATCCTGCTCGGTTTTTTCACAGAGGAATTCCACATCCAAATCCAGGGATGTTTTTTCCCAGGTTGGTATCTGTCTCACAGGAGCTTTCTCAGCATCTGGTTTCACTTTGGCAGGCTGTTCTGGAGCAGGGCTGGAATGACAGAACAAGAACTTCAGATTCCCCCAGCTGTGCCTGGCCACAAACAGACTGCAGGTAATTACATCCAGCAGTTAATGAACCAACAGTCCATGGGAACAGAGAACCACAGAATGGTTTGGGTTGGAAGGACCTCAAAGCCCACCCTGCCATGGTAGGAACACCTCCCACTGTGCCAGGCTGCTCCCAGCCCCAGTGTCCAACCCAGCCCTGGGCACTGCCAGGGCTCCAGGGGCAGCCCCAGCTGCTCTGGGTCTGTCACTGCAGCGAAAATCATTAAACCAAAATAAAGTCTCAAACTACCAACCACCAAAAACCTGACATCAGGATCTAAGAAACAACATGTTCTTTTGTACCAAACAAAGCCCCAAAGCAACAAAGCATCATCAGAGAAGGACAGCTTGACCCACTGCCCCATAACTGGATCCCTCACCAAAGGGAACCCCAATCCCCTCATTCCAGCTATTCCTGCAAATCCGTAATGACTCCAGAACAGACCCTGCGAAAATGTTCCAAGACTGCACAATAACTCAAAACAGAAGCCAAAATCCATCTCTGGAAGAGCAATTCCAGAGGCCAAGAGAGCTGAAAAGTCCCATGTAACTACTGTAGTAGGCCTTGAGATGAGTTAGAAGTTTTATGAGTTTAAGTAGAAATTCAACACCCTAAACTCAGCAGTAATGAAAGAGTTTTACAGCAACGACTACAACCATTTCAGTGTAACAACACATGTGGAGAAACTGGAGGATATTTGTTGAGTACACTCAATAAACGTAAATCACTTTTGACCCATCTTCCTGACAGCTCATGGAAAGTTTGTGCAATTCAAAGTAAATAAATGAACTGGTAATTATATCTCTTTACCCTTCTTCATCCCCAGACCACCAGGACATGGCTTCTTGCTCTTTGTCGTTTTTAGTCTGGACAGAATTCAGCAGCTGCACGATTTGCTCTTCCCGGCGCTCGTCCATGCGCACCACAGCTCTCTAGGGCAGAAAGCACAGGGTCCATCATCAGCGGGGAGCCCGAGCAGCCCAACAACGGCTGCGGCAGCGCTCACACACCGGCCCGCCGCTGTGCCCAGGGCTCCGGGCACCGCTGCTGTGCCCAGGGCTCCGGGCACCACAAACAACGGCTGCGGCAGCGCTCACACACCGGCCCGCCGCTGTGCCCAGGGCTCCGGGCACCGCTGCTGTGCCCAGGGCTCCGGGCACCACAAACAACGGCCACAGCAGCGCTCACACACCGGCCCGCCGCTCTGACCAGGGCTCCGGGCACCGCCGCTGTGCCCAGGGCTCCGGGCACCACAAACAACGGCTGCGGCAGCGCTCACACACCGGCCCGCCGCTCTGACCAGGGCTCCGGGCACCACAAACAACGGCCACAGCAGCGCTCTCACACCGGCCCGCCGCTGTGCCCAGGGCTCCGGGCACGACCGGACACCTCCGGCTCTGCCTGCGCGGAGAGGCACAGGCCCCCACCCCAGAACGCGTCCCCGCGTCCCTCACCTGCTGCCGGTCGGCGTCCCGGCTCTTCTGGCCCTGCCTGCGGGCGTACCACAGCCCGATCTCGCGGCCCTTCAGGTGGCTGGGGTGCCGTCCCCGCCCGCCGCCTCCGCCGCCCGCCGCGGAGGAGGCGGCGGCGGCGCCGCCATCGCTGCCGTGGCCCCGGCCCCGGCCGCGACCGCGGCCCCAGTCACGGCGCTGCTCGTAGCTCATGGCCGCGGGTGCCGGCGCGGCTCAGCCCGGCCCGGCTCGGCGCGGCCCCGCCTCATCCGCCGGCACCGCCCGCCTCATCCGCCGCCGTGCTTCCGCCCGCTCGCCCGCCTGCCCGCTGCCTTGCAGAGTAGGGAACTGGGGTTCGAGTCCCGAGCTGACCGAACCCACCCACGGGACCTCGGGTTCGAGTCCCGGCCCCACCTAACCCAGCCCCCGGGTCTCGGGTTCGGGTCCCGAGCCGATCAGACCCCTCCGTGGGCCCCGGGTTCGAGTCCTCATCCTGATCCCCCCGCTGGACCCGGGTTCGAGTCCCAGCCGGCCGCTGTGTTGCAGAATTGGGAATTTGTGTCGTTTTCTTAGTGTTTGAATTCGTATACCTTCAGGCCTAATCAAGAAAACAGATTTAATCCGTGAAACAAAGAGCAGCCAGTGCTGTCCAGGTGTTAGAAAAGTATTTGTAGTACTATGTCGATTTAGATACTGAAAAGGACTGCAAGTAAATCAAAACTGCTATAACCTCCCACATGTGGAGCTGCTCCCTCGTTTCCACAGGTTCCTGCAGACACGCCACCCAGTGCCAACAAACACCAAAACTGGGGTTTAAGATTTTATTTAGGATTCCATTTAGACACACGTGTGCCTCAAATAAATAGGTATATAAATAAATGACTTAAAATCCATATGGAAAGCTGTAAAGCACTTGAGTATTTGTTATCCCCTTGATACAGCATTAAGAGTTCGAATTGATTCAACAGTGCACCTAAACAAAATTTGCATGATAGGACAAAACCAGCAGATACCGTATTTGCTGGGGTAACTGACAGACAGCAGCACTGTGTCACAGCAGCCGGGGCGCGTAGATTAAACACTCTTTTAGCTGCTGCCCTCCCGCTCTCGGTAGGCTCTGTTCAGCAGCTGTATCTCCTCCTGGTACCCCGGCCGGGCCGAGCCCTGCTGCTGGCTGTTGCGGCGGTGCGCCTCCACGGTGTCGGGGATGGAGATGCTGAAGTCGCTGTTGGACGGCACCAGCAGCGAGTAGGAGGCGCTTTCGCCCAGCTCGCAGCTCACGAACCGGTTCTCCTTGCGGGAGTAGCGCAGCGAGGGCGAGCGGGCGTGCGCCGAGGACTGGCTGATGCTGCTGACGATGGACACGGTGTCCAGCGCCTCGGGGGTGTCGCAGATCTCCAGCACCTCCAGGTGAATCTTGACGCTCGTGTCCGCGAAGCCGGGCTCGCCCGGGCTGGGCTCGTGCCCGACGCTCTTGGAGCGGTACACCTCGATCCTCTTGGCCGTGGGCGCGATCTTCTGCCCCTCCGAGCTCACCTCGTACGTGGACAGCGAGAGCGTTTTGCCGCCGGGAGCCTGCAGGGACACGGTGCCCTGGAAGGCACAGAGGGGCACGGCCAGGGCTCCGCCCGTGCGCTGCGGGGAACAAGCATGGTTAGTGATGAGATTGCCCAAAACCCGGCAAAATCAGCCATTGTGCTGATTGCCCAAAATCCGGCAAAATCAGACACTGTGCTGAGACTGCCCAAAATCCGGCACAAATCAGTTACTGTGCTGAGACTGCCCAAAATCAGCACCAATCAGCCACTGTGCTGAGACTGCCCAAAATCAGCACAAATCAGCCACTGTGCTGAGATTGCCCAAAATCCAGCACAAAGCCACTGTGCTGATTTCCCCAAATCCAGCACCAATCAGCCACTGTGCTGAGACTGCCCAAAATCCGGCAAAATCAGCCATTGTGCTGATTGCCCAAAATCAGCACAAATCAGCCACTGTGCTGAGATTGCCCAAAATCCGGCAAAATCAGTTACTGTGCTGAGATTGCTTAAAATCCAGCACCAATCAGCCACTGTGCTGAGACTGCCCAAAATCCAGCAAAATCAGCTACTGTTCTGGTATTGACCAAAATCAGCACAAATCAGCCACTGTGCTGAGTGAGATTACCCAAAACCCAGCAAAATCAGCCACTGTGCTGAGATTGCCCCAAATCCAGCACCAATCAGGCACTGTGCTGGCATCACACAAAATCAGCACCAATCAGCCACTCTGCTCCCTTGTTAACTCCTCTCACTGCATGCTCCTTGCAGAATTTTACACACCTGGTATCTATGACTTGAAAGAGTAGTGAAAAGTTTTTTGTGGTATTATACACCTTAGTGTATGAAGTCCCAAGTGCCTGTGACTGACTGTGAAATCTACAGAATATGAAAACCAGAGTTTAAATAAAAGCTGATTCCTTCAGTGCACGGTTATGTCTGGTTTAATCAAACTCTTGGATTTGCCAGACTGAGCGTGAGGCACCTGGAGGGAAAAAGAGCAATCTCCACTTGCTGGAATGAGAACTCCATGTCTGGAGAATGAGACATTTCCAATCACTTTCTGAAAGTGCCTCTTTCTGAAAGTCTTCTCAAGCTTTCTCTTGAGAAATCAGTATTTACTGTTAAAGTGAAAAAGATCCATCAAGGCTCCTCTGTCACTGCCCAGTCAGTAACCAGGGAGACACTCACTGAATGCTGTCATTTCCCACTTGAACAGCTCCGTGGAAATGTTCAATTCCAGACACCTTTACCTGTTTCTCAAGTACAGAATCCATTTATCAGTGCAAACCACAATGCTGTGCTCTGGGGAGCACGGTGGATACAAGTGCTAGGACTAAACCCATGGTTATGGGGCCCAAGGGAGGGATAAATGCATTTATCCTGGGTTTAGGTACAGCCAAGGAGCACTGATTATTACTGGAATTACTTTCAGTATAAATTATTATTAATGAGAACAGAAAGTGACCTTTATCTTGTCCTTGATCCCATTAGTAATTACCCATTTTTGCTTCTCATGACACATCCATGGCAGTAAATAGGAATCCACAGCAAACCAGACTCTGCTGGTACACCCTGTGAAGCAGTGTCCCAGTGAGGCACAGGGTGCCAGCAGTGTCCCAGTGAAGCACAGGTGAAGCACAGGTGAAGCACAGGGTGCCAGCAGTGTCCCAGTGAAGCACAGGTGAAGCACAGGTGCAGCACAGGGTGCCAGCAGTGTCCCAGTGACACACAGGGTGCCAGCAGTGTCCCAGTGAGGCACAGGTGAAGCACAGGGTGCAGCACAGGGTGCCAGCAGTGTCCCAGTGAAGCACAGGGTGCCAGCAGTGTCCCAGTGAAGCACAGGTGAAGCACAGGTGAAGCACAGGGTGCCAGCAGTGTCCCAGTGACACACAGGGTGCCAGCAGTGTCCCAGTGAGGCACAGGTGAAGCACAGGGTGCCAGCAGTGTCCCAGTGACACACAGGGTGCCAGCAGTGTCCCAGTGAGGCACAGGTGCAGCACAGGGTGCCAGCAGTGTCCCAGTGAGGCACAGGTGAAGCACAGGGTGCCAGCAGTGTCCCAGTGAGGCACAGGGTGCCAGCAGTGTCCCAGTGAGGCACAGGTCACAGGACTCTGTTCCTCCTCCCTGGGACAGGGCTCTGCACCAAGGGCACCCTCAGCTTGTGCCCTGTGCCTGTTGCTCCACTGAGCCCTGCTGCCCTCCCAAACAGAAACCCAGCAATCTGAAACAGCTCTGAGCAGTTTGCATTCCTAATTACTTTGGTCAAACACAGCTTGAGATGAAAAGGTCTATTTTTAGAATGTTTCCAGTAAGGATCCTGGCTTTTCCTTTCCAGAGACAATGAGTTTTCTGTTTGTTTCAAAATAGAGGCTTCGCCTTCCACTTCCCTAAGAGTGCAAATTAGCTGCAGTGAAACTCATTGCTGCAATGATTTGCCTTTTCTGAGGCTGGCTGCAGCACATGCAGAGCCAGGGGGTATGGCAGGAGGAGAGAAGCTCACCTGAGATGGGCTGAGCCCAGCACTTGCCATGGCCTGCCTGCTGCAGACAGCCCTGCATTTGTGTCTGCCAGCACCAGGAGGTGCAGCAGAGCCCCAAGGTGAGGACGCCTTGGAGGGAAGGGCTGTGGGAGCTCAATCCAGCCTTGCCCTCCTGTCCCTGCTCTCAGCACTCCTCTGCAGCCCCAGAGAGAGCCAGGGGCACTGGAGCTGCAGCAGGAGCACCACGCAGAGGGCACACGCCTCGGAGCAGGGTGAGGAGGTGGAGGTGGATGTGACATTGATTTCCCAGCCACAGAACCTCTGTGGAAATCAGGAACACGTTCCAAGCAGCTGAGCAGGAAGGGCCCTGTTGGGCAGAGCTCAGCACACCAGCAGGGCTGAGGTGGTGCAGATTCCCACCAGCAATGGGAACCTCCCAGGCCATCCCCAGCTCAGCTTCTGTGCTGTGCCTGGTGTTCCAGGGAATGCTCACAACCTTCCTGCAGCCAGGGAGATGCTGTGTATTTCTCATGTTAAACACTCCTGTGCTGTACCTGGCATTCCAGGGAATGCTCACAGCCCTCCTGCAGCCAGGAGATGCTGTGTATTTCTCATGTTAAACACTCCTGTGCTGTGCCTGGTGTTCCAGGGAATGCTCACAGCCCTCCTGCAGCCAGGGAGATGCCGTGTATTTCTCATGTTAAACACTCCTGTGCTGTGCCTGGTGTTCCAGGGAATGCTCACAGCCCTCCTGCAGCCAGGGAGATGCTGTGTATTTCTCATGTTAAACACTCCTGCTCACAGCCCTCCTGCAGCCAGGAGATGCTGTGTATTTCTCATGTTAAACACTCCTGCCTGCACTGCTCCTCCTCAGTGAGGTCACCTGCACAGCCTCCCCTTCTCTTTCCTTGCAGGGCACATAAATGGGTCCTGTGCAGCCTCTCCAAAGAGTTTCCTCGAGGCAACCCACAGATGAGGTAGAGAAAAATAATCAGCAAGCCTGGAACAAACTGCCAGCCTGGGAAATTTTTGTTGCCTGAGGGCACTGAAGCACAGACAAAATAAGACAAGACATATTTACACTCAATCTCTTTAGGAAGGGAGATACACGGGTATTTTATGAGATGTTAAAGGTATTTTTCAAAACTGCAGCCGAGCAGGAGTTGGAAATGACAAGTACAATTTTCTCTCTCCCTCTCCATTACAGCCATCCTATCATATATTCAATATAAACCCTGCTGCCTTATTCTCTCATGCCACTTTTATTCCAGAGAAAACACTTTGATGGAGCAGCTCTTTACTCACAGAACAGACAATGAAGAGCCAACCAGCTCCACAGTCATTGCTGCCACCCCAAGGAGGTGCCACTCTCCAGGCCCACAGCTTCCACAGGGAGCCAAAGCCATCCTGGGTCCTGTCTGGCACCTGCTCTTCAAACATCAAACCCCATCAGACTGGCTGGTCCCACATCCGTGGGGATGGCTGATCCCCTCCTGCTGCCAGCTCTTACAGCTCCTCCTCCTGATGAGAAAATCAGCAGCCCTCCACCAAGAGCCCCTGTATTTATGGACTCTCAGAGGAGCCCCTGTATTTCCTGCAGAAGGATGTGGCCAATCCATGCTGGGAACGACTCCTTCTTTAACACATGTAGGAAATGCAGAGTGATGAGAACAGAGTGACTTCTTTTAGACTTTGGGACTTCCAGACATGATGAATAAAGGAGATGGTTTTCAGCTTATTAATGTGTGGCCCAAATTGATCTTTCATCCAGCATAAACCTGAACAATCATTAAAGCTGTTTTTACAGAGCTCGCAGGGGTTTCAGGCCCTGCCCTTTCCCAGCTGCAAAGCAAATGTCAGCTGTGAAGCTCTGGCAGCTCCTGCTGAATGTCAGAGCAGGCAGAGCTGTGACTGCAAACCTGGAGCTCTCACCCCACGGGAGCTCCAGTGCCTGGCAGTGGGCTATACCTGGGAAAGTGTCAGAAGTGGATGAGCTGTGACTCTTTGTAATGCAGGAAGGGAAGACTATGTCCCAAAGTGCCATACAAGGCCCCAGGGCACATAAAACAGCCCAGGCAGTCACTGCCAGCTGCTCACACAGAGCTGCTCACACCTGCTGCAGTGCCACGGCTGCAGCTGAACTGGCACCAGGGCACACGGGGAAAGGAATTTTATAATTTTTGTTTTAAATCATCTGGAAACTCCTACAAGGAGCTATGAACCTGACACTGATTTCATTAACCAAGCTGAACATGGCACATGAGACCTTGGCAAGGACTGGTAGATTAAACCCAGGCTGAGTCATCACTTCCTTTTGCCCCCAAACACAGGAATTCTTCTCTGCACACTGCAACAGAGTGAGCAGTGGTGTTTTTATGAAAGGGATGATCAGTCCCATTTGAAATATCAGCCAAATTCCTGCTGTGACTCAGATGATAAACTTGTGTTTATCAGATGGAGAGAGAAGCCCATATTTGAGTATAAAACACACCTTATCCATCTGTGCATGTGCAGAGGCTGAGCATGAGCTGATCTGGCTCTGAAATCACCCTGCTCGGATTAGGTGACTTCCAGAGAGCCCTTCCTAATGAAGCCTTCCAGAGCTCCTGTCTGACAGATTTCACCTGGGCTCTTACCCCACTCCCACCTGCTGCAATGCCCAATGGCCACTGAATTCCATGGGGGAATTCTCTGGAAAATGTCATCTTTTGGAGAGAAACTTCCTATTCACTTAGATAAAGTAACATAATTCATGCTTACTTCGTACCATACACAAATCATGTAGGTGCACACAAAATAAGAAAACCCCATGATTAAGAAGACAAGTGAGAAATTATTGCAGGATCAACACCTGCAAATAGGTCTGTGGTGACTAAACATTATTCAGTGCCACGTATGAGTTTTACTAAAAAATGGGACTCAGAAGTATCACTGTCAGTGAAAATCATTGCTATTTCATAAGGAAACCCTTATTATCAGCAAAGAACAAAACTGCTCCTTTACCTGCCGAGGGTTCCTCTCGGATCTGCTCCGGCACCACTCCCAGTCCGAGAGCTCGGGCGTGGGGCTCTCCTGGTGGCACAGCCTCCACTCTGGTCCTTCAGGGAACGGGCCAGGGCTGCTGCCCTGCTGGTCCTGGTCCTGGCAGGGCCCTGTGCCAGCCCTGCTGCCCTGGCAGGGCCCTGTGCCAGCCCTGGTGCCCCGGGGGCCGTGTCCCAGTGCCCCTGTCCCTGTCTGTCCCAGGCTGTCCCTGCCTCTGCCCGGCTCCCCACAGGCAGAGCCCACCAGGCTGGGGTAGGACGAGGGTTTGCCATCCCTGCTGGCATGGGGAGGGCTCTCCAGGGATATCCTGTAGATGCCACAGCCCTGCTGGAACGACAGGTTGAACTCAAAACCGCCACGCTTGCCTAGGCAGGAAGGAAAGGAACTGTGTTAGGAGTTGGGACCAAAAAGAAAAATGAAATTGCAAACATAATGTAAATGGCATGTTAAAACATGGAATAAACAGGCAATTTTCCCTCCATTACAAAAACGAATTGTTGAGAAGAAAGACTTGTGAGAAGGAGCTGCCTTCTAGATGAACTGCAGTCGTTCTCTCTGGGAAAGTGGCCAGAAGGGCAGCAGGGGCAGCACAAGCCATTCTGCGCCTGGGTGATGTGTTTAAAGCAGGTGAAAGTCAGGCACTGGGGATGGCTTTTCTCTAAGATTCAGGAGTTCTTTCTCCCTGAACAAGCAGGGAAAGTCAGGAATTTGTCCACTGATGGTAGAGGATTTTCACTCCAGAGAATGGGAAACAACTCCCACATCCTCAGAAATATTTAGCCCTTCACATTTGCAGATGAGACCAGATGATCCCTGTGAGCCTCTTCCACCTGACCCCCTCTGATCCTCCAGCTATTTTTGCACAAAGCCCAAGGAAAAACAGGGCTCTGGAAGATGCCAAGAAGGTTACCAGGGCAGGTGTGCAAGCTCTGTCACACCAACAACCCTTGCACACTTACTTTTGGCCCCTGGTGAGGACCCTGCATGGGAGCTGCTCCTGCAGTTGATGATGCAGCCGCAGGGCAGGTGGAGCCAGTGCTGGGACAGCACAAACACCGGGGTGACTGCAGCAGCCAGCACCGTCAGCAGGAAGCTCAGGGCCTCAAAGGAGAGGCTCTGCAGCCCAGTGATGTACTGGACAGCCATGTGTATCTGAAAGGCAGAGCATTTTGAAATGTAAATCACTTTGGGCACAGGAGATGCTTCCAGGAACAAGGAGAACATCTCGCTGTGGATATGACACCACTGTGGGACACAGATTGTCATTAGTGTTGGCTGAGGACACTTGTGGCTCCAACAGACAGCGGAGGAAACACACTGACTGCTCTCCTCGTACACTGCATTTCTCAGAAAAACCCTCACTGAAGATAAATATATCTGCTGAACACCACCTGTTCCCAGCAGATCCCTTTCCCCACGTTCCCCATTCCCAGCAGATCCCTTTCCCCACGTTCCCCATTCCCAGCAGATCCCTTTCTCATGTTCCTGTTCCCAAACACACACACATGCCCACAGCAGCACTCCCTCCTGCCCCAGCACTACAGGGTTTGCAAAAGTGCCACCAAACTGCATTTTCCTGCCAAACTCCTATTTTTAACCCAAAGGATGTGTCTCAGAGGACAGGATAGAGGGGCTCTTAGCTCAATTCCCAGCCCCAGAATGCTGAGCAAGCCCTGTCCCACAGCTGGCAGTCCCAAGGGGGACCTTACTGCCCTGGTGTTCCTGTGACATGAATGATGTGATGGGAGAGTGTCAGAGCCATGAACCAGGCTCTGCCAAGCCCTCTGGCACCAGTGGAACTCATGCAGTGACACAGACCTGCTGGAGAGCCCTTCTGCTGGCTCAGCTATCCTACAAGGAACAGCTGCACTGGCCACTGTTCATGTTTCAATCCATGGCCCACAGGTGACGTCCCACTGAAATGTAAGTGAGCATTGCAAAGTGAAGCCATCTGAGAATTTACCATCATTGGCAGCCAGAGAAGGACTTTGGTCAGTGCCAGGATCAGCGAGAATCGTTTCTGGGCCAAGCCCACGGTGGAGCTCCTGCTCCGGGTGCTGCTCCCAGCCGCGCCCTTCCCAAACGCCACCTCCGAGGCCTGGGAGGGCTCCGGGGCTCTGTGCGCAGGGTCCAGCAGCGGCAGCCGAGGGGCCCCGCAGCCGCACGGAGCCCCGGGGCAGCTGCAGCCTGCAGAGCCCTGCGGGTGCCCGGTGCGCAGCCCCCGGGGCTCACCTGAGCACAGCAGCTGCAGCGAGAGGGGCACGGCCAGCGCTGCCAGCAGGGAGAGGCACAGCGAGTACACAGCCAGCACCAACAGCGTGTGGGAGCTGCCGCAGTCCCCAAAGCAGCCCCAGGACGTGGGGATGTACCTGCCCCAGCCACAGAGAGGCAAAGTGCACAGCAGCAGGCTGACGGTCCAGATGGCGAGGATGGCCCATGCCACACTGACACGGCGCCTGGAGGAGCTGCAGCTCAGTGTCCTGGGCGTGCTGAGGGTGTAGAAGTTGTAGGAAACTATAAGAGACCCTTTCAGGTTGCTAGAAATGCCCTGGAATAAATACAAAAACGCGGAGGTGGTGCACAGAGGCTGGGGGAGGACTTCGCTTGACCACTGCATGAGCATGAAAATAATCACTGGCACGATGCTGATCAGATCATCTGCAGCCACAGAGATCACAATCCACGAAACCGTGCTTTTGGTCTGCAGCTTCAGCAGGGAAACCAGTGAATAAATGCTGCCCAGAAGGGCTGGGAGTGCAATGGCAAGAGTCAAGCAGAACAGAAAGACATTCCAAGTTCTCTGCTCACTGGGCTTGTCCAGAATGCTGTGATGATCAGTCGAGAAGCTCGTCCCATTGAGTGACAAATTACCAGGAGTCACCGACATTGTCCTGGGCATGTTTTCCTTTGCCTTCTCACTGATTCTGCAAATTTTCACCAGCTGAAACCAGAACTGTCAGCTCCACATCGCAAGTTTCTTTGTTTTCCTAGACTCTCTTCTGTGGCATCTGATGAAGAAATATTCAGGTGGCAGCACCCCAAATGAGCAGAACTCATGCTGTCAAAAAGCCAAGCAACAATGAAGCAGCAAAGGTGCTGAAAAAAAAGATGGAATTCTTCAAGATCGTTCCGGTGCTGTCAGATGATGAACTGGGGCTGCTCGGGTGTCAGCATGCCGCTCCCCGTGCCGGATGCAGGGGCAGCCGTGCCCGGGCTGGGGCAGCCGGAGCAGCATCGGGAGAGGCTGCGGAGCTGCCGGAGCTGCGGCGGGAGGAGCGGTGCCGGCAGGATGGAGCGGGAGCAGCGATGCTGCCAGCCCGGCAGGATGGAGCGGCAGCAGCCGTGCCGGGAGCAGCCGTGCCCGCAGGATGGAGCGGGAGGAGCCGGAGGATGGAGCGGCAGCAGGGACGATGCCAGCCCGGCCCCTCCCGGCTGAGCGGCAGCATCAGTGTCCCCGCCAAGCCACACCTCCGCCGAGCGCTGCCGGCTGATGGCAGCCCGGGATATCAGCCCGGGATATCAGACCAGGATGGCAGCCCGGGATATCAGCCCAGGTTGTCAGCCCGGGATATCAGTGAGGTCACACCTGGCACTGAGCAAACCCAGCCATGCCACACTGCTCAGGAACCACTCCTGCTGTGGAGGCTCCAAAATGTCTGTGGCATGTTGGAGAAAAAGCCAATGCTGTGCAGTCTGTGACAGCACACCACGGTGGGAGACTGCACAGGGAGGGTTAAACACAGAATCCAAACTGCTGAGGAAACAGCTATCCCTTTCTGAAGGGAGGGAATAAAATAGAAGAGGGCATATGCTTGGAGTGACCCAGCTGTGACCCCATCTGGAAGCAGCAGAAAATCAGCTGTGTACATGGGACCTTCTCCAGTAATGATAAAATTGATGGCTGCAAGAGCCATGTGTAAAGCTGCACATTTCCCTGCCTGCTGTGCATTCCCAGGAGCTGTCCCACGGGTTGTCTCAGCCCCTCATTGCTCCATCTTTACTTTCCCATCACCTTCTCTCCCACCCAGCTCCAAGGAAGGCAGGGGGAGCAGATTGGGAAATTCAGCCCCAGGAGTGTGATCAAATTGAGTTTTAACAACAGATTCAAAGCTCTGGAACCAAATTCTGCCTCTAGAGAACCAGGAAGATGTGTAAGAACACTGCTGGTTAGCACTGCTCTTACCTACACCCTGCATTTGATGGGGAACCTTCAGCCCAGGCTCCAGGGCTGCCCCCAGCTGTAATTCCTGGGAATCTGTGCCTTGGGAAGCGCCCTGGCAGGGTCAGAGTCCCACTTGTGTGGGGAAGGGATGCTCAGGGGAGGAACACCTGACAAGGCAGAGCTCTGCACCCTGATCAGGAGGTGTCAGATTGGGAACATGTGGAATATTATATATAATATATATATATAATTGTATATAATATATACAAGGCAGAGCTCTGCACCCTGATCAGGAGGTGTCAGATTGGGAACATGTGGAATATTATATATAATACAATATATACAAGACAAAGCTCTGCATCCTGATTAGGAGGTGCCAGCCTGGGAACATGTGGAATACTGAAAGATCTATCCAGAAAGGAAGTGCAGAGCTATGGCACTGACATCAACTATTTATTAATTATTCCAGTCAAGAGAAAGAACTCATGAATACTTTAATGAGATTGTGAGGGGAAACGTCCCAAAGACGATAAAATCACACTTAGCAAACAGCCTTTCAGCTGCAGGGACAGTTCCAGCCTCTCTGATGTGTGGTTTCTGACTCAGATTGTGACAGACTGCAGGAGCCAGGCTGGGTGCCAGCCCAGGCTGGACAGAGCGTGTCAGCATGGAAAGCCCTGCCACAAACACCTTCCTTCACCAGCCTAGATGGAAACCATGGCTCACTGCCCCAGAGACGAAGGTTTCAGAGAAAGATTAAAGAAATCATGCTTGGGAAGAAGGCAGTGTGTTTTCAAACACTGAATCTTTTCAATTCATGTGTTTATCTTATTCCCTGGGGCTGATGACAAGCTGGGCTCTGTGCTCACTGGAGTCCATCAGTGTCACTGTTGGTAAAGCAGTGTCCCCATCCCTGGGACAGCCAGTCCCTTCTCCCTGGGGACACCCAGCTCCTCCTGGGAGCATCACCTGGGGACCAGGAGGGACCTGGGAGCTCTGTCCTGCCCAGGCACAGGCAGGGAGCAGATCTGGCAGCACAGAGCTCTGCGCTGCTCTGTTGGAGTGTTGGGGGGTGGGACAGTGGGGACGGACAGAGACAGAGATCTCTGCAGTGAGGTCTGGGATTTGGGGTTTATTGCCAAGGGCCTGGGTGCAGGGCCCTGCTGGGATTTGGGGTTCATTGCAAAGGGCCTGGGTGCAGGGCCCTGCTGGGATTTGGGGTTTATTGCAAAGGGCCCTGCTGGGATTTGGGGTTTATTGCACAGGGCCTGGGGGCAGGGCCCTGCTGGCATTTGGGATTATTGCACAGGGCCTGGGTGCAGGGCCCTGCTGGGATTTGGGGTTCATTGCAAAGGGCCTGGGTGCAGGGCCCTGCTGGCATTTGGGGTTATTGCACAGGGCCTGGGTGCAGGGCCCTGCTGGGATTTGGGGTTATTGCACAGGGCCTGGGTGCAGGGCCCTGCTGGGATTTGGGGTTTATTGCAAAGGGCCCTGCTGGGATTTGGGGTTCATTGCCAAGGGCCTGGGTGCAGAGCCCTGCTGGGATTTGGGGTTCATTGCAAAGGGCCCTGCTGGGATTTGGGGTTCATTGCAAAGGGCCTGGGTGCAGGGCCCTGCTGGGATTTGGGGTTTATTGCAAAGGGCCTGGGTGCAGGGCCCTGCTGGGATTTGGGGTTCATTGCCAAGGGCCTGGGTGCAGGGCCCTGCTGGGAGCTGCAGCCAAAGCTGGAGCAGGCCCAAGAGAAGAAAGGAAAGAGAGGATGAGAGGGTAAGGGAGTAAAAAAGGCAAGAGAGCCAAAGCATAAGAGAGTAAAAAAGGTAAGACAGTAAGAGGGACAAGAGCTAAGAGAGTAAAGTTCCTGTTCCAATACAATAAATCTTCTTCTGTGTTGAATATTCTGATTCTCACTAACCAATCTAGTACAATACACAAATCCTACAGCATTTACACATGGCCTATAAGAATCATCACATTACCATCCTGTGTTATATTTTAAACCCTAAAAACTCCTCTTTGGGCCCTTCTGCCAAGCTGTAGGGTCTGCTCTGACCCTTGGGCCTGTCTGCAAGCAGAGGGTGTTGTTCCATCAAAAGGGGATCACCTTCAGCCAGCCACACCATTGTTTTCCATTTGTTCTGAGGGATCTCAAAGCTTGCTTTCATTTCAATCTCACTTACAGTCTCCATATTCTCAAAATCTTTTGCCAGACAATCATATTTATAAGGCTTTCCTGTTCCATCTTCCCAGCATCGCTCCCCACAGCCCGGCTGCTGCTCTGGTTGATTTTATTTTATCAAACATTTCCCACAGCCACGAGCAGGCAGGGCTCCCATCAGGCTGGGTTTGTGCAGAGCCAGCCTGGCTGGGGCTCAGAGAGCTGAGAGCTGAGCATCAGCAGCCCCTTCCTTACACAGCCTTTGCTCTGCAGAACATGTACTTATGAAATATGCATGTGCTCAGGGGTGATTAGGATGCAATTCCTCATTTTGATTAAAATGCTGCTTCCTTTATGTTTACTGAGCCTCACAAGACTGCCTGATTTGTATGCTCGCATTGTATTTTCGTGAAGTCTTTTTACAAACTAAATTTAACTTCACTGCTATGTGTGCAAAAATGAATGCAAATATGCAACTTTCTTTAGCTTACAGTTGCTAACCTGAGAGATAAAGTGTTAAATCCAAGCCCAAAATGATGGCTTTACTTCTGGGGTGAGGTGCTGGGGTGCTGGCATTATTTTTAATCATTAATTTTATTCAGGAACCCTTTTTTTTCCCCAGGATTACATACCCAGATGCTGCCAGATGCATTAGGCCTGGAAAAACAGGTTACTGTTAGACCCTGAACCTAAATTAGAGAATCCCATTAAAAGCCTTTACTGCTAGAATTCCTGAAGTTGTTAGGATCTGCAAAAAATTTCCTAGTCTAGAGAAAATTGAAACTCATTTGGAGCAAGCTGCATGAGATGGCAAAATGGGCCTTTCTTTCTCACAAATGGCAGAAAACAAGCCCTAGAGGACAGAAAAGAGATTTGTTTCATAGGGAAAGGTGCAGTAATTTTGTTTTCCTGTCCATTTTACCAGTGCTTTTATTACAGATTTTGTATTACTCACTCCTGTGCCAGCACTCCACCAGGGCCTGACATCCATAGCACAGTTCTGGAATTGAGCTGGCTCCTGAATCAGATTCTGTTATTATTTTAATGTCTCGTATATCAGTGCCTCTGAAAGACCTGCCAGAAGCCTTTCCACAGTGAGCACTGGTCCTTGAGCCCCTAACAGTGTCCTCTCTGCTCTCCTATTTTGAGACAGTACATTTCCCATTTCCTTGCCAATGCCCAGCCTCCCTTCAGTCCTCAATTTCAATTAAACTGAACAAAGATCTTAAGGCAGTGCTCTGGTACCACTCACTGGGTATCTCTAACCTTCAGCAACAGGGAAAACTGGGAGCTGGTCAAGTCTGGCAGAGCTCCCTGTTCAATGAGAACACGGCTCTAAAACCCCCAAATCTGTTCAAACTGAATCCTTCACACAAGAAAACGTCTGCCAGTGCCAGGATCCCTCCACTCCATCTTGTCTGCTGATAAGGAAACTCATGGCAGTGACTGTGTGATTTCATTCACCACTCTTCAGTGAAATATTAATGAGCTTTTTCCACTCTCCTCTGCTTCTCAGAAGTGTTCCAGCCTTTATCTCCTGCCAGATTTGAATGAGGACAACAGCAAAGGTCACCATGACAATGGTAACTGTGAACTGCTTGAGCACAGGATGCATTTATCCCTGAGCATTGCCAAGGCCACTTACAGATGTAGTAGGAATCCTAAACGCCTGCTTATCCTCCACTGAAAACATTTCAATCAGACGGCAAATGATGAGCAGGGCAGCAGCTCCCTGTGGGGTTCCTTGGGCACTTGGTGCCAGTGCAGCACTGCAGCCACGAGCAGACAGTGAACACTGGTCTGTATAAATGTATAAATTGGTCTGTACAAATGTATAAATTGGTCTGTATAATGTCACAAGTACACAATGAACATTGGTCTGTATAAACATGTAAATTGGCTGTACAAATGTATAAATTGGTCTGTGCAAATGTATAAATTGGTCTGTTAAAATGTCACAAGTACACAATGAACATTGGTCTGTATAAATGTGTAAGTTGGGCTGTATGAATGCATAAATTGGTCTGTATAAATGTATAAATTGGTCTGTGCAAATGTATAAATTGGTCTGTGCAAATGTCTGCCACGAGCAGACAATGAACACTGGTCTGTATAAATGTATAAATTGGGCTGTACAAATGTATAAATTGGTCTGTATAAATGTCACAAGTACACAATGAACATTGGTCTGTATAAACGTGTAAATTTATACATTTGCACAGACCAATTTATACATTTATATAGACCAATTTATACATTTGCACAGACCAATTTATACATTTGCACAGACCAGTGTTCACTGTCAGCAGAGCTCTGGAGGAGCAGGGGTCCCTCCTGTGGGGTTCTGGCCAGCAGCGGCCTCAGCCTGGCCTCAGTGGGACATGGACATCCCCAGAGCTGCCCTCCAAGGGTCTGCACACAGGGAGGAGCTGCTGCCCAGCCCTGCACCTCACCCTGCTCCCCCCTGCCCAGCACAGCCCATTTCCACAATGTGCTAAGAAAAACTGAAAGAAAGATCCTTCACTCCAGATCAGATGAACTCGGGGTGAGCACAGCCAGAGCTGCCATGGGCACACGAGGGCACTGCCACGAGGGGACAGACATTGATGGCAGGGACAGGGATAGACACTGATGGCAGGGACAGGGGACAGACAGACACCAATGGCAGGGACAGGGGGACAGGCACTGATGGGACAGGGGACAGACTGTGTTGGCAGGGACAGGGGACAGACACCAATGGCAGGCACAGGGGCTGCCTGAAGCCACAGCTTCTGCATGGGAATGGGATCCCCTGGACCAGGACTGTGCCATCAGAAATCAGCATTTCCACCCCAGGCCACTGGAGGAGAAGTGTTACAGATCTCTGTCACCCCTGGCAGTCACAGCCCCTGCTGAATGCAGACCCCAGAGCACCTTCCCAGGCAGGAATCCCTTCCCTGTCCATCACAAACAGCAAAGGAAGGAGCTCCCGGGGCTGTCTCCTGAACCACAGCCCGTTCAGACAGCCCCAGAGCCCACTGCAGCTCACTCCAGCGCTCAGAACAAGCTGGCTGCTCTAAATGGGACATTGTAGAACATAATGAACTTCCATTATTCATTCTCACTCTGAAATCTGCCTGAACATCTGTGCTTGTTGGGATTTCAAGTGGGATTGTTCAGACAAAATTACAGAAGAATTTGCAGTGTGTGAGAGGAGGTTCTGGTATGATCAAAGGAAGAAAATCAAAGCTTTACAGGGCCTCACATGACAACAATGAAGAAGCTGAACTTTCATTCTGCTCATATGCACCTCATTTGCTGCTTTTGTGACTGCTCAGGACTGCCCAGTTAATGGCTCCTCATTTTCACCTCTGTAGAACTTCCCTGAGTTCAGAAAGGGAGGCTGACATCACGAGTTAAACCACAACAATTACAGAAGCATTGATCTCATCACATACAGCCCCCTCTGCCAAAAGCTGGGCTGGGCAGACAGCACTGGGCTGCACTTATGCCTTGTGCAGCCCTGATGGATGCAGTTCAGTCCTTCCTCACAATCCTGAGCAGCTTTTGTTCTATTTTTACCTCCTCAAACACAGGATAATGTCCCTGAAAGCAGAGTGAGAACATCAAAACAAATTCTGGAGCCAAAGTTCAGCCCCTGGAGTCAAGGCACCCAATCTCTGACACAGCTCCCAGAGCAGGCAGCAGCGCCAGAAGTGGCTCCCAGACCCAAACCTTGCTCTGCTAAAGCCTGGAGCAATCACTCCAAAACCTGCATCCTGTCGGAGATATCACACTGCTAAAGGATCCCAGGGAAGTGGAGCCAATATTCCTGCAGCCAAGGAAAGGCTTCCTCTCAGGAAAACAGTTGGAGATAGTCTTGAACTAATTATAACAGAATTTGGAAGAGGCCCTGAGACTTTCCAAAATAGGGAAATCCTTACTACTTAACTGAATTTATTTAGGAAATAATAAATAACCCCCCCCCCCCCCCAAGAAATTAAGGACAAAGCAAGTTGTAACTGGGACTACTGAAGGATTTTCCCCTCTGAAACTGGAAACTCCTGAGGAGTTGCTGTCAGTGCATGAGCTGGTGCCAGGCTCTGGCACTGCTCAGCTCTCTCTTCCAGCAGAGGGAGAAGGGACACAGGAGAATGGGCATCCAGGAAAGTGGATATTGGACATCCAGGAAAGGGGAGAATGGACACCCAGGAAGGTGGAGAATGGACACCCAGGAAAGTGGGGAATGGACATCCAGGAAAGTGGATATTGGACACCCAGGAAAGTGGCTCAGGTGTGACAAGAACCACCACAAACCATTTTCCCGATTGTTTGGATTCCTGTCCCAGTTTGGTGCTGATGGGCATCAGGTTATTGCAACATCTCTCCTTGTCCTTGTGCATTGCCAGGACTCCTGGCACAGAATAGGGACCCATTTGCCAGCTTGCATTTCTGGTTTGTTTTTCCATCTTGCTTAATTACCTGTAAATTTATACTGGTGATACAACTTATCCACTCTAAATATCTCTGTTCTTGCTCAGCTGCCTGGAGCAGAAAGCCTGGCACCAGAAATATGCAAGATAACTGCATGTACAAATCAAAATAAATAGATATGAGTCACAAAAAGCACAGCTCTTGCTCACATGCCTGCACTAACAAAACCAAGTTCTGCCTTCAGTCACCCTCCAAAGGGGTGAAGAGGTGACAGCTGAGGTTCAGACACAGCACCACTGGAGATGATGGAGTTCACACCCATTTTCATGGTGAAGTGGTAAAATATGGATGTTCCATGGAGAAGCTTCACTCCACAGGCCTGGAGTGCAGGAATGACTGAAAAATGACAAGGGGGAATTGAGCTAAAGGAGCTGCTCCCATCAGCTGGCTGGGCCAAGCAGGATGCTGCTCACACACACACACACACCAACCCAGGGACATGGAAACAGGGAGTGCCACCTGGAGCTGTGGCGGCTGATGGTGGGAATGCCCAGAACCCGTCTCCCAGGGGTGAGCAGGGCTGGGGACACGCAGGAGGGAGGCAGGGTGGCAGCAGAGCCCAGGCTGCCCTCTGCACCCACTCACTGCCACGCTGTGCCCACACCGACAGCACGGCCGTGCTCCCTCCTGTCAGAGCTCATTACAGAACAAATCAGGCGCTGTCCCTTCCTCACTGAGCTGCAATCACTGCTGATCACCAGCCCATTGAACTCCGTGGAATTACTGAAGTGCTGCCTCTGGAATTAGTGCAGTTAGCAGCATGGCTGATGGAGAGTGCTTTCAGTCACTTCACCACACACTTCTCATGTTCAGCTTTATAGAATGGAATAAAAATGGCATTTTGACACGGTGTGGAGTGGAATACCTTCTTTCTCAGTGTCTGCTCAGTTCAAGTATTTCCTCTGTGTATTTTCTGGAGGGGGTGTTTGATCATGATTTTCCTGCACATTTTCCTGCTCTTCAGCAGTGAATCAGCAGCTGGAATGCCACAGAAGGGGAGCAGCAATCACAGCAAACACTAATGGTGCTTTAAAGGACTGCTGATAAACACACACAGTGTGAAAAACCTCCTTTGAACCAAAGGAACTGCACTAAGGACAGAGCAGCTCCTGTGGGTTTTTTAGGCACCCATTTTTTTCCAGATATGCCACCAGTGCCCACGACAGGACCCAGAGAAAGGGCCTGGAAGCATTCAAGTGTTTCTCATAAAAACATATTCGTCTGTACACGCAAATTTAAAATTTCGTGTAGTGAATATGCCTTCTATAACAATTAAGTTCATACTATGGCTGAGAGCAGAAAAACAGAAGCAAATAGAAAAAATAAGGTACGATAACACCAAAGCAAAAATCTACATATTCCTTACAAGTGCATTGATGTGAGCTTGAAATATAAAAGGGGAAATTTATTGTGCAAATTACTTTTGAAGCCTTAGAGACATTAAACTAATGCCCCTAAATATCAACATTAAAGGGAATTTTATGAAGAACCAGGTTCTTTCCCTGTGCATAAGGAGAAACTTATTTTGAGGTAAGAACTCTGCTCTGTCGATTATTATTATTATTTTTAAAATATAATTGTTATTATTAATCACATCTCCATTTTTTATAGACTTTAAAGTCATAGAATCACAGAATGGTTTGGGCTGGGAGGAACCCTGGGGATGTTCCTGCAGCAGAGGGAGCTGCAGCCCCGCATCTGCGCCGCATCTGTACTGCACCTGCACCCTGCAGGGAGCCGCAATTCCACCGCATCCTCACCCAGAGGGGCCCGGACCGGGCAGCCCCCGCTGCTCGCAGTGCGGTGCAGCACAGCCCGGGGTGTTCCTGCAGCAGAGGGAGCTGCAGCCCCGCATTTCCATCGCGTTCCCACCGCATCCGCGCCCCGCAGGCAGCAGGGACCCGGCCCAGCCCGGCACAGCCCGCAGGGGCCGGGCAGGGTGAGCCGGGCCAGGACAGCCCGGTGCCCCGGACCCGGCCCGGAGGAGGCTCTGGGCAGGTGAAACTCGGGGTTTGTCCATCCCTCGGGGCGCTCCTGGCCAGGACAGCCCGGCAGTGAGCGGGGCATCCCCGGGTCCCAGGGCAGAGAACAGCGGCCAAAGTAAAGCAAGCAGCCACTTATTTACTGCCCAACACCCAGTGACACCCGCCTAACTCTTCCTGCTCTCTGTATCTCCCCTTTGGGGCAGATTTGTGTCTCTCCTGTCACAGCCCAGCCCCGGCTGCTGCTGCTGTTGCACTGGAGCTGCTCCAAAGGGCACCTTCTGTGCCCTGCCAGACACTTCTGTGAGCTCCAGACATGGCAGAGTGGCAAAACAAAGAATTTGAGCATCTCTTCCAGGGCCTGGCTCCAGCTGTTCTCTGTGGGTCACCCCAAGTGTCTAACACCACCCGTGGGGTTTGCACAATCCTGTACACTCGGTATCCTCCCTGAGTCCTGATGGCATTCAGGCAGGACCTGAGCTTCACCCCAACTCTGCTGGACCTGAATATTCAAAGTAACAAAAATCAAACTTATACAAGACTGGTACAGGGTGAACAAAGAATCTAATTCCTCAGAGCCTCATTATACATAGTTAGGTAAAGAAGAAATCCGTAGGAATGGAATGAGAAAATTAAGGACTGCACACAAATGCTGAAGAGCCTAATCAAAGTTTTTTTTCATGTTCTTATAGGAAGGATGACTAACTGGAAGATACAGTGCCTGTGCCTTCCCTTTCAGTCACTTTATCAGTAAAAATGTGCCTCTCAGCCTGTTTTCTGCATCCCCAGCTAAGGAGACCATGGACTGAGGTTCCAGCCCAGCCCTGAGGGCCAGGAGGAAGGGCTGAGCTCCTCCCTGCCCGCTGTGCATCAGGGTGGCACTGTGGCACAGCTGTGCTCTCACCAGTGAACCCTTCCTGTCCCCAGCCCTGCCCACAGGGCAGCCCTTCAGGGAGCTCTGGAGTTCACACATTTGCTCTCAGTCCTGCTGCTGCTTGTGAGCTGGCCCGAGTGGGTTTGTGGGGCTGGCAGAGCAAGGTCTGGCTGCAGGAGGGTTTCCTTCTGTTCCACTGTGGCATTCCTACTGATCCCCCACAGCAAGAGCAAAACAAAACCAATCTGTGAGGCTGATTCTTAGAAATCCCTCTCAGCTGAGTCAGAGGTGCTGTGGATGCAGGGCCTGGGGGCAGCTGGGGGAGTTCAGCCATATAAAAAGTGTTTGTTGTCAATGCACTCCCCTTTGTTCCAGGAGAACAGTGCCCTGAAGGATCTCCCTTCCCTCCCCATGGCCAAAATGAAGTGTGAACAAGAACTGAAATAAGCCTGGATAGCAGAGGAGACTTCTTTGAAATCCACATTTCCTGTGGACTTTTTGTTTGTTCCACAGCACACTGTAGTGTTATAGTGCATGGAAAGGACTCAGCAGGAGCAGTAACACAGACAAAGGCTTCATAAGGAAATAAAAACCCTCTTTGTGAAATACCTCTGCCCTCTGGAGAGCTGCAGTACCTGCCCCTGGGGTTCAGTCAGCATTTCTCTTGTCTAATCTCCACATGATGATCTCACATAGCCCTTAGTGACTCAGTGTGTTTATTATTTCTAACAGGCAATATTACAGTCTCTCACCTACTTTTAGGCCCTTATGTTACCTTTTTCACATTTCATTACAGCAACAAGCAATCATTTCTAATAAAACGTGGTAAATTTCTGTATGTGCTTCTACCCAGTCCTAAAAGAATGCCAAAGCACTGACAAGGGCTTGAAGAGATTGAAAAGGATGAGAAAATATCCAAAGACTCTGCATCTTTGATCTCAAATGATATCTAAGCTGTGTTATTAAATTAAGTCTAACTTAAATGTGCAATATATTAAATGCTCTAATTGGTGCAAGGTTAATGTATAGATTGAAAGCATTTCACAGAAATTCTCTTTCTGTGCGTTTTGTGCTAAGTAATTAAAGCCCACCCAGACTCTGAGGCAATAGACAATCCCTCCTCATTTGCAGCAGTCACCACCCAGGGAAGTTCTCTGAATTATTTGCAGAGCATCAGTGGTTCATGGGCACTTCCAGGGGGTCTGAGGAGTTGTCCTTGTCCTTGTTGAGTATTTCCCAGTTTTCAGCAAAAAAAGCAATCCCTGGGAGCTTTCAGGAATTTTTGGGAACACTTCAGACCTCCCTACTCGTACTGGCTCCAAGTCCTTCTCTCTGATGTGTTTCTCACGTGGGGATTTATTTACACTGAAATTTGCTGTTTCAGGAGAAGCAGCACACACAGGATTGCATCCCCTGTGCAGATGGGAGCAGCTGGAGCTGAAAGCAGCACAGGAGACCCAGAAGTGCTGCTGAGCACAAACCCTGCAGGCAGAAATAAAGAGCAGAGGCAGATGAGGGGAGAGGAGCTGCACATCCCTGTTCCAGGAGGCAGATCATTGAACTCCCTCTCACCCAGGGCATGGCTGTGCCACCCAACACCACACTGCCCAGGAAGGGCAAAGGAGAGAAAGCAGCACACTGACACCTAAGGAGGAAACCACGTCTGAGCCCTTTCCCAGGGGTGTCACACCAGGAGGGGCTGCAGGAGGGCAGGTCAGCCTGGTCAGACACTCGAGTGAGCTTTCCCAGGAGGGACGCCTTGGAAAAAGGAATTCTGGCAAATCTCCATGTGGAAATCAATTCAGACGCAAAGGCTCTGGCTGGACAGTGTCATCCAGCTCCCTGCCGTCATTCCCACAGCCCCACAGGGACGTGACAGGAGGCCCTAAAGGCCAGGGGACAGAACTGTAATCCCTCTCTTCTCTTACCTCTTTGCTGCTCCAGCCAGCAGGTAACACTGAGTTCTCTTTTTGACCCTTCCCAAACCAGATTCTACCTGCCTTTCCCCTGAGCTTCAAGCCCTGGTGTGTGAAGAACAAAAGCAATGTAAACCACATGGTCAATGCTCCCTGCAATCCCTCACACAGCCCCAGAGTGTCTCAGGAGTCACAGGCACCCGTGCAGTTTGGCTCAGGCAGAGCAGATCTCTGTCTGTGTGCATGCACACTGAGGGAGTTTTTACGGCAGATTTTCACTCATTTTTTCTCACAGGATTCCGTGGGAGTCTGACTGAATCAGGCATGAACAAGGGCTGGATCAAAACCTCAGGACCTGCTTCACTGGACACTTAGGATGCAGAGTAATCCCAGAGTGAACAAGGTCAGTTTTCAGTGGAGGCTCACAGACTGACTCACTGGAGGAGGTTTTCTCACCTTCCTGATATTTCTAGAGCTCAGTCTTTCAGGCCTGTCTGTGACACAGCTCATCTGGAAAAGTGTCCTCAGGTTCTGGTCATCCTTCACAGAACAGAACTGACTCTGCTTGCCCCTTCTCTGTAACTGCATGGACACACCAGCTGGGACATTACAAGCTCAAACAGGCAACCTCTGCATTAATGAAGATCTGTGGTTCTGTGTCTATCATCCCTGGCTACCAGAACTTGCAGGCATTAATTCCTTCCTGGCTGCAAGAAGAGAAAGCTCTGTAATCCTTTTATTATAATTGAATAATCCATCATTTCTTTAGCACTGCCCCACTGCTGCTGCCAACTAACACTTCTAAGAGGGAATATTGCCATTTGGAGCAGCTGGACGTGCATTTCTGTACAGGTGATGGGGAAGACAAGAATTGTGAGGGATCTCTTTTCTTTCCCCCCATAACCATCCTGGCTAGCTGAGTTTATTCCCCACAGGGAATGAGAGCAGTGCTGGTCAGCCTTCCTCATTTTGAGCTGTCCATTGACAAAGCCTGGAAAATTGCTGATGACAAGCGTGTTATTTCCTGTTCTCTCACATTCTGACCAGCTTCAAGCGGGGCAGACACGAGGCTCAGTGATCTCCCCACGGCACAGACAGATCTTGTCTGTGAGCTGCTTTGTGCTGGGAGCCCAGCTCAGTGCCCACCTGGAAACAGCCGCCAACGCGAGGGCACTGTGCCCTCCTGTGCAGGCAGTCCTGGCAATGAGACCCTCCTGTTCCTGTGGGGCTGCAGGTGCCCCACAGTGCCCCAGAGCAGGGCAGGGTCTGTCCCTCAGCACCCACAGCTCTGCAGCTGCAGCCTGGCCATTTACACGTGGCACTGCCCTGGATTGGATGTGCCCTGCAATGTGTGGCACTGCCCTGGATTGAACATGCCCAGCTGTGCAAAGCAATTCTCCTTCAGACACAGAGACACTCCTGCAGGAATGTGCACACACGTGGGAGCTGGAGCAGGAGAATGTGCATGCTCTGGAAACAGGGTGCCCTGGCTTTCCTTTGGGTTCTGCCTGTGGCAGCGTGCCAGGATGGCTGTCCCTGGGCACAGCGGGCAGAGCTGCCACCCTGGCACTGCCATGTGTCCCTGGCATGGGCACAGCAGGCAGAGCTGCCACCCTGGCCCTGCCGTGTGTCCCTGGCATGGGCACAGCACCCCTGGGTGCTCACACACCCCACGTGTCTCAGCACAGACTGCTCAGGGTGTCACTCACACACCAAACAAGGCAATTCCAGCTCCATTTGCTCTTAACCTCTTAGAGGAAGTGTTGAGCACAATCTAGTAAGGGCTTAAGGCAGAGATTATAATAAGGACTAATAAGGGCTCTGAGCAGAGATTCCACCCAGACTGACAGCTCCAGCTCAGGCATGTGGAGTGGACTGGGAGGGGAACACTCACCAAAGCATGCTTCAAGTCCTCAGGGCTGGGAAATCAACATTTCTTTAGCATCAGCTTCTCCCCACTGTTTGCTAGAAGGAGGGAGAAGGAAAAGAAAAAGTAGAAGTTTGGGAATAATTCATTTGCAGTGAGCCCTGCTTAGACAAGTGCTCCTCCACCAACTCCTCTTTTAAATATTTCTGCTAATGGGATGCAGATACTTACACCTGTGAATTACAGAGGTAATTTGCACCCACTTAGAGCTCCGTTTTGGGGAGGTATAAAAATACCCCAATAACAGTAATCCAGTCCATTCCTTATAACCATTATTAGAAATGAAACTAGGAATTATTTTAGCTTCACTAATAACAGGAAAATCAGGCAGAAATGTGCCTTTGAACGTTCTGTGACAATCTTGTCTGCCACTAAATATATGAACACCGTTCCTGCAAAAGTTCTGCTGGCTTTTTCATCCTCCTGCCCCCTTCAGCCACCCCTTCACAAGAATGGGATGATGCTGGAAGGAAGCAAAGGGTCCCAAGGTTGTTCCAAGACACCTCAGTGCTCAGGCTCACAGAGGCTGCATCCCTGCAGGGCTGATCCCCCATCAGGGGATGTCAGACCCATCCTGCACGTTCCCTCCACACTGAGCCTGGCACCACACTGCCCATAGACCTGGAGTATCAGGGATCCAGGGACACAGCACTCAAAGGAAAGGGGCTAAACAACAGATTCCAGCACAAAAAGGCATTCGTGTCCTTCCCACCTGGGGACATTCTGTGTGGAAATCCTTTCTGATACAAGTGCTGCATAAACAGACATCATTTAAACCTTGTAAGTGAACAAGCTCAAACTTTTCATAAAGAACTTTTCATGAAGAACTGCCAAGAGAACAAAAGATCTTTTTTTTTCCCCAGGAATTCTTCCACACACACTGGAACAACACTAAGATATTTTGGGAATGCTGCTCCCCCTGTAAAATTGGCTCTAGATTCTCCATGACAGGTAATTGTGGCAGGTAACAGAACAGATGACCTGAGATTGTCCAAACAGATTACAGTGAGCAGGAAAATGAAGGGGTTTGAAGGCAAGCCATTTGGATCATCCCTCTCTGCAGTTACAGCTGTCACACTCCACATGACAGCTACAACTTCAATTTCTTTCAGCTTGATTTGATCCTTGTGTGACAGTCCATCAAACTCAGGAGTCAATCCCAGAACTGCATCATAACTTTCCCTGAAATTCACAGAAATACAGATTCACAGGACAAGGAGAAGGAAACACAAACACAGATTCACAGGACAAGGAGAAGGAAACGCAAATACGGATTCACAGGACAAGGAGAAGGAAATGCAAATACAGATTCACAGGACAAGGAAAACCAAGAAAACTTCTCCCTTAGCACTCCTCATCAAGAGCCTCCCTGCATGCCAAGGATCCATGGGTTTAGTGTGGGGCAGTTTACACATCCTGGGAGAAGACCTGAGCTGTCTACAGGATAGAGCTCCAGGCTCAGCTGGCTCCTCATGGGAGCCTGCACCTCCCCACACAGAACTATTCCAGGCATCCTGAGTAATTTCCTCTGTTTACCATGCCCAGGGCTTTCCTTATGCCAGGCAAAGGCTGCTGGGTTTCTGGGGGTGTCCTGGCAGTGCCCCCATCCCTGGTACATCCCCATCCAGGCAGTGCCCCCATCCCTGGCAGTGCCCCCATCCAGGCAGTGCCCCCATCCCTGGCACAGCCCCAGGCAGTGCCCTCATCCCTGGCAGTGCCCCATCCCTGGCAGTGCCCCAGGCAGTGCCCCCATCCCTGGCAGTGCCCCATCCCTGGCACAGCCCCATCCCTGGCAGTGCCCCCATCCCTGGCAGTGCCCCCATCCAGGCAGTGCCCCCATCCCAGGCAGTGCCCCCATCCCTGGCACAGCCCCTGTCCCAGGTACATCCCCATCCCAGGCAGTGCCCCCATCCCTGGCAGTGCCCCCATCCCTGGCACAGCCCCAGGCAGTGCCCTCATCCCTGGCAGTGCCCCATCCCTGGTACATCCCCCATCCCTGGTACATCCCCATCCAGGCAGTGCCCCCATCCCTGGCAGTGCCCCCATCCAGGCAGTGCCCCCATCCCAGGCAGTGCCCCCATCCCTGGCACTGCCCCTGTCCCAGGTACATCCCCCATCCCTGGCAGTGCCCCCATCCCTGGCAGTGCCCCATCCCTGGCAGTGCCCCATCCCTGGCAGTGCCCCTGGCCATGCTGGGACACACTGAGCCCCTGCAGAGCAGGGCGAGCTCCCGGCACAGGGCTCAGGTTTCTGCCTCACCTGGGGCGCAGTTTGTGAGCAAATCCTTCCCACGTGCCTGGAGCAGGCTGGGGCTGTCAGTCATGGCACAATGGCAGTGCCTCAGCGTAATCACAGCCCTTCCATCAGCTGCTGCTCCGGGGGCTCCCACAATCCCACCCCTCTTCCTGGGGCTCCAGCCTCGCCCCTCCTGGCATTTCTGCCTGCGCTGGTTTACACCTGACCTTCCAAAATTCATCACTAAGCAAGCAAATCCAGTCATGTTACTGGAGCATGCCAAGTGTGAAATAAAGGCACTAAAGGAATCAAACTTCATTTTAACCCAACGTAAACAAATCTAAATTAAGAATTTTGATTATTGAAAAGCAGATGGGACAGTGAGGCAATACATGACCACTGCTACAATGCCTGATTTATAAAAAGGAAAATACTATTTCATCAAAATCCATTCTTCATAGTAATGAATATATGAGATAACTAGGGCCCATTAAACCAAGTTATTCTCTTAAAATGTCCCATTGCAGTGATAGAAACTAGTGTAAATACAGTCTCTTACCACAGGATAAACAAATAGACAATTTTAATTTCTTCTTTGTTCAGGGGTACATTAAATGCATCAACTTCATCTGCCACGATTCTATGTGGTGGAAGTTGGAAGTTTTATGCAAATCAGGATTAATTCTCCTGGCAATAGCAGAGGGCCCCATTTCAGTGCCAGGGTGCCCCTGCCTGCTCAGAGGTGTGCTGAGGCTGCCCGAGCCACACAGGGCATTGTGCAACAGGGAAATTGAACTTTCCCAGCCTGGCTGTGGCTCCTCGTCCACTCTGCAGCAATGATCTCCCAGCGTTCTCCTAGAGCAGGAAATGGGTTAAACTGATGAGGTATTTTTAATGTGTGTTGACAAAGGTCCAGAGTGAATGTACAGTTACATTAGTTAAATTGGGACTGCTCTGCTCAGCCCCACTAGGAACGTCTTCCTCTTCTATTATTTAAAGCTTCTGGGTTTTTATGACATTTCCTTATGCAGAGAGAAGAAACACATCAGATGCAAATCCGCTGGGAAAATATTCCTGCATTTTCTGTACAATCACACTGAAGAAGCTGCGGAAATTTGTTTCATTTTCACACTATCTTTACACTTAATTTGTACACAGCCCTTTTCCTTTTCTTTTCCAAATTCCACTGTAGGGTGCAAAGAAAGAGGAAAGGAAAAGCACATTTTTTACTCAGCTTGCACAGAGTACCCCTGCAGGGTGGGGATAACCAGTGACACCATTGCAGCCCCTGGTCTCAGGCCCACTGTGAGAGCAGAGAACAGCCTGGAAGGAAAACCCAAACTGAGATTATCCTTGGTGATAAAGTGTCTGTTGTCACCCAGGGGGACAGCATGCCGTGGGCCCTGTGGCTGGGGCAGGAAGGCAATAAAGCCACGTTCTGTCAGGTTTTGGGTTGGTAACCTGAGTCACTTGGATGCCACCAGGCTGCACCCCTGGCAAGGGGACGCTGCTCAAACCCAAACCCTCCTGTGCAGCAAACTGCCTGCACTGTCATTCCTGGCATCCTTCCACAGGGAATTTCCTTCCCTTCCTTGTCTTTGAGGGCAGAATTCAGCACTGATTGATCAGATGTGATTGCTTTTGTTCATGTGAGCAATCTGTGCTCACTCCCACTCAGACCTGCTTGGCATGCTGGCTCAGCTGCACGTGGTGCCCCATTTTCCCCTCAATTCTAAAATATTCTGGGGTCATTTCTGGTGAACAACACTGTGGGGGCTCTTTAGAGAGACCCCAATCCATATGGCAACTGGGCTTAAAATCATCTATAGGTGCAAGTTCCCTGGTGAAAGAATGCATCAGTCTTGTATTACAAACAGCCTGAACATAAACAGATTTCACTGTTATTGCTTTAGATAAAATCTTTCACCCCTTCCAAGGTTTTATATCATTTCACACTTATAGGAAAACGTCCCAAAAGCTTTTCAAATGGGATTCAGCCACAGCTGCTCTATCATAAATCTAGAGAATTAAAACGAGCAGTGAGACAGTTTGGCTAAACAACCTCTTAATTTCCTTCACGTGAAGCAGCTTGTATAAACAGGAACAGCAGCAGGGATGGGAGCTTGCTCAGGACATGGGAGTGGGGAGACAGGGAGAGCAAAGCACCAGGAAAGCAGCACTGGAGGGGCTGAAGGAGAACTGGGGTGCCAAGGAGAATTAGCCAAGTGTTTGGAGTCAGAGAGCTCGGGAGGGAAGGGGAACGTGCTCAGATCACCAGTGCTCAGCTATGGAAAGCTCCCTTTTTCCCACTGGAGATCCCACTGGCACTGGGGAGACAGATCAGCATAACCTGGCATCACCTGGGGGACTGCAGGAAGAACTCAGATTTTGCAATCAGAGAGCAAAGTTAGAAATTACCTTGCACTTTTCCCAAATTAATCCCTCCACAATTTAAACAATTCTCTCCCTGAATCCTGGTTGAATTCCTCCATTTCTGACTCGACCCATGCAGGCACGCTGCCAGCCCAAGGAGGGTAAGTGACTGCTCAGTGCATTGCAGATTTTAGCAGCCACACCAATGAGCCTTCATGAACAGCAAATTCAGGATTAACACCAACCCCACATGTAACATGCACACACCCAGCATGCAAACTGCTCCTCATCTTGTACAGCCAGCCAAGCTGGCAAATGGCCATCCTTATACAAATACCAAATACCAGAAGAAAGGAAAAGAAGCAAGAATCCTACAGGTCTTACTTCTCACTCAATTAATCAGAACCACATAACAAAGACACTGTGGTTCATTACAGGGGGAAAAAAATGTTATTCCTGATGGAAAACAACCAAATGGCAGCTAAACAATGAACTGTGGAGGAGAAGTGGGAAGAGTTTTCCTTCCTCCAGCTAGCATGGGCATTGGGTTTGCACTGCCAAGGTGCCCAGTGCTCCCCCAGAGCACAGCCCAGGGCTGGGGGAGCAGCTCTGCTCTCAGCTGGACCCTGTTCTGACAGCAGCAGCCCGTGGTGGCCCAGAGGGACACTGGAGCCATCCCAGCCAGCCTGGGAGGGTCTCCAGCTGCACTGGCTCTTCCAGGGACAGCTCCTTGGAGCCTTGGAAGAGTCAGTGTTATTTCAGCATGGAGCTCTTCCCTGTCAGATCAAATACAGCGATAGCATCGGCCTGTGCAGGTACAGCTCCAGGATTGCTCCTGCTCTCTTTTCAGATCTGGCATTTCTGTCCCAGCACTTGTGTGTTTTCCTTCTCCACAATGCCTCAAAGGCCTGGGAACAGAATGTCTCCCTCCTGCTGAAGCACACTGCACATATCAGCACCACTTTATGGGGTTCTACCTTCCCCTGGCAGTCCATAAAAGTGCCTGCCAAGTTCTGCTCTTGGATGGCCCTGGGGATGGCCCTGCTGTGCCTGAGGCAGAGCTCAGCCCCACTCACCCACGGCAGGGCACAGCACTGAGAGGGGCTGGCAGGAAACGGGGAATGCACAGCCCACACGGGAGCCAGCCTGTGTGCCAGCACTGGCAGGCCTGGGCACAGCTGGGGGCACAGCTGGGGGCACAGCTGGGGGAACAGCTGGGGGGATGAGGCTGCCACAGCCCACGGTGCCCACAGCAGCACTCTGTGCGTGTGCCATCAGGAATAACGGGATATGTGGGCTTGCACTGACCCCTTCCTTCCCCAAACCCCTGCTATTCCACAGCCAGGCCCCACCAGAGTCGTTTCCAGGCTGGTCAAGGGCAGCAGGAAAGGCCAGGGAGGGGAGACCTCGAGTGTGGCCTTTGACTGAGCTGCAGGTGAGCAGGAACAGGCCCTGGCACTGGGGCACTGGGGCATTGGCAATGCCCCCTTACATTCCCAGGGACCCTGCTCCTCGGGAACACCATCCCTGCTCCAACACCCCTCATCTGCCCTCTCTGCTCTCTCCTCTCCCAGCTGTTCTCAGAAGGACTGCAAGCTGCCCTGGTGAGATTTTGGCAGCCTGAGCTCAGCCTGGCTATCCAGGCACTGTGGATTTGTGGCACCAAGTCTCTGCTGCACCTCTGGGCTTTGCTGCAGCCCCACAGCACAAACACAGTCCCATTCCTGCCTTTTCCCACTGTCTCTGCCACTGCAACCACGAGCTGCAGGGCCAGTTCCTAAGAAAGGCTGCTTTAAGATAAAACAAAATAAAAGACTCCCTCATTTTAAAGCAGAAGCACAAGGCCCCAAGTAAAAACATGCACACAATTAAGTTGATTTGTGTATGGAAATGTGGTGAGCACATGAAAATGCAGCATATTTCTGTGCTGCCTTGGGCTTTGGACTTTATGGAAATTCACTCCAATATATTAAACCCTATTTGTCCTTTGAAAAACAAACCTCCATTATTAACTGTGCCCAAACCGAATAAATATGATTGTCCCATGCTAGCTGGATTGTCTATTTTAAAAAAACCCAAACTAACAGTTCATATCCACTTTATTAATATAACTGTCTCTTCAGCAGAAAAAAGGAAAAAGGCAATGGCAGAGTCTCTTACGTTGACATGCACACAAATCAGCAAGTCACCAAGCAATGTCCATAATGCAGACAGGTTCTGCTTTCCAGACCAAACTGAGCACGAAACAGTGACCCATACTGAGTGGGAAATCTCACTCCTGGGCTGCATTAAACCCAGATTCCTGATGGCAGGTTGGTTCTCACAATGGACCAAGGGCAGTTCCCGATGGAACAAGATGTTTCAGAGTGAGAACCTGGGGGAGTCTCCTTGCTCAGGGTCAGCCCCTGTAACCTCACACAGCTGCTGTGCCTCAGGGCTGAGCTTTGTGGGCACATTGGTTCCACCAGAGCAACAACTGCTGCTTCAAAAAACAGCAATAAAACTTTCAGAACTAAGACAGACAAAGCCCTGCAGCCCACAGGATTTTTGAGGCATTGGATCATGGCTCATTCTCCCACTCCTTCTGACTCCAAAGGAGCTTTATCAGTGACCTTGGCAGGTTATGCCAGCACTGAACACTCAGGACTGCAAACCCTGGAGGGTTCACTCACAGAACCTCTGCTCACTTCAGTTAGGAAGTATTTATAAAACACAACTTCTGTAGAATGTTGCATCTGGATAGCTGGTGCTGCTTCTATTTTATAGCTCATCCACCTGATCAGTTTCTTTTCAATTTGCACATATAATCAGGGGTAAGAAAACTCCTCTTTTACCAACTCAGGCATGGCAGCACAGAATGTGACCCACACCATGCATTTGCTGAGAGGCTTGCAGCACTGATGTGTGTCCCTGTGGAAGGAGACTGCAGGGATCAAATGAGAATTTGATCCCTGCAGGATCAAATTATTATAGCAGGAGAATCCTTTTCCTGCTATGATGATGTTTGCTGAGACCAAACCACAAAGAACAGGTGAACTCCAAGATCATCAGAATAAACTCCTGACAAACAATAATGAGATTCAAACTGAACCCTGTTAAACATAAATTAGAGCAGAGTGAAATAGTAATATTGAATTAGCAGCAAGATTTGTGGGGCTATTTAAGACACTCAGTGTAAGTGTGATAAGTATCATAAGTTGTGATATAATGTTTAATTGAAATATATTTCTGTCAGCTGGACACAGTAAAAAGTTGAGTGTTTTGTTTGAAAGGGATAAAGTATGTGTTTGGTAGTTCAAGGAAATGAATATTTGCATCATCAGCCCCACCAGGACAGGTGTATATCCATCCTAATCCATCAGGACAGGTGTATATCCATCCCAGTCCCACCAGGACAGGTGTATATCCATCCTAATGCACCAGGACAGGTGTATATCCATCCCAGGCCCATCAGGACAGGCTGATCCATCCCAGCCCCACCAGGACAGGTGTATATCCCAATGCACCAGGACAGTGATATCATCGCCCCATCAGGACAAGTTCTGATCCATCCCAGGCCCATCAGGACAGGCTGATCCATCCCAGCCCCACCAGGACAGGCTGATCCATCCCAATCCCACCAGGACAGGTGCTCAGAGGTTCTGTCCCTGGAGGTTCCCTGGCCTCTGCAGCTTAGCACAAGACATCCAGGCCCAGATTTCCTTCCAGCTGGAAAGGTTTCCCAGCCTGTCCCAGCCCAGCCCAGGACAGAGCAGCTGTGTGGTCCCCAGATGGCCACCAGCGACACACCCTGTGCTCAGGGCCAGGTGATAAACCCAATCCAGCCCTGTGAGAGCTCTGTGGAGCTCACCCCCCTCACAGGGAAGAAGACCAACAAAGACTTAGGTTTCAAATATTAAAAGCACAAAAATACCACGGTGGGCTGATATTTCAGGGCCAATTCAATGGCAGTGGGAAGGGCTCCAGGAGAAAATACAGCACAGATACTCGGGGTGCTGAAGCAGCGTCCCAGCTCCTGAGGAGAGCAGCCAGAGGACAGCACCATCCACGGAGCTCTGGGAGCTCTGAGAGCTCCGGGCTGTGCCCAGGCACAGAGCAGAGGAGCCCGGGCACAGCCTGGGCACCACAGCAAGGGCAGAGCTTGGTCCCTGTGCCCCAGTGTCCATCCCTGGTGAGCAGAGCTCCAGCTGCAGCTGCTCCCTGCTGCACAGGGAGAGTGAGGTTTCCTTATTGCTCAACAAAAGCTGCTCTGTTGGGACGCTGTGCTGGGGTTTGTGGTGCTCCTGCTGCCAAACACCTGCATTTATCCAGACACAAGTGCAAAAGAATCACAGTTTGTGATTTGTTTCTGCTGTCAGACACCAGCCCCAGCAAGGCACCCAGTGAAACTGCTCTGACATGACAGCATGGGAACTCCAACAAGGAATGCAGCTGTGCTGGATTAGCCCTAAAGGATCCTCTACAAAGGCACTGGCAGAGCCATTTCACCACTGCCATGAACCAAATCTGTACGAGCAAGCCCAGGGCTCTTAATCTGGATTTATGACTCTGCTACCAACTCCATAAACCATCTACAAGCACTTGAGTGGCTGGATTAAAGTCAGCTGTGTGGGAAAGAATGTGAGTCTGTCAACTTCAATGGAAGCAGGCCCACCTTGCACTGATCCTGCCCCTGACTCCAGAGAACCAACTGGAGCCTGGACTCACACAGCACATGGAGCAGCTCCAGGTGTATTTTGGAGAGCTGGATGACTCAGCTGTTTCTCTCTAGAGGTCTCTTGGTTCTCCTCAGGAGTTTACAGATCCTTCCCCCAGGACCTGCAGGCTGATCCCACCCTCCCTCCACAGCAGCATTGTATTCAGCTGCACAGCCCCTGCCCAGGAGCTCCCAGAGCAGCTTGCCCTTAGGGATGCTGTGTCCTGCCTGCAGGATGAGGTGCTGTGGGTGCTGACAGCTCCCATTTCTGCGCTATCAGAGCAAACACAGCCCTGCTCCCTTCCATGGTGCCAGCTCTGGCTATCACCATTGCAATTGTTCTCTGTGCACGTTGTACTGCACCAGGGTTCTGCTTCACCTCTGTGTAACACAGCCAGCGTTTCTTTCCTTCCCCCACCGTGTCCTAAAATAACACTTTTTAAGCCCAATCCCTGTCATTGTGGGGGAAAGTGTGTATGGAAAATTATTATGTTGGGAACATGTATTTAAACAGCTGCCAAAAGCACACAATTTTAAAATAGTGAGAGCAAAGCAGAGCACTGTGGGGTCTGGCCAGAAGAAATCTTCACTCCAAAAAGCTTATTTCATATACACAGTAATTTCCCCAAATAAATAATGCCATAATGCTAATAATGTTTATGGGATGAGACGGATCTCTTCTGAATGCCAGCACAAAATTTAAATTAACTGACAAGAGGCATAATTTACCTTGAGTTCTCTTTATTAGGCACCACTGGCAGCTTCTCCTGAACTAGGAGGAATAACAATTAACTTCAGATGGAAATATGAAATCTAAATTACAGTTGCTAAACCTAAGAAGAGTAAGGAGAAGATTCTATTATAATAAGATATATTCAAATTACATACACAGCACCTTTAATTTGGGAGAGTGGGCTCGTTAGGAATGACAGAAATGTGGATAGAGAATGAAGTTTAGTATTTCTTTCTATTTCTCAAACAAGCAACACAAGACTGCACCTTGTTTTCTCTCAGTGTTTATATACAGAAAATCCCAACAAGCTTCTCAGCTGTTAGATACAGGTACAACTTATCACCCATTCCACAGGGCCAGTTTCCACCCTAAATCTTCCAAGGGTTACTGCAGAGGACACCAGGAACTGTGCTTGAATCTCCAAGGGAGTGACAGCTCCTTCAGCTCTCACCCTGCCATCCATGATGAGGACTCCAAAAGCAGAGGAGAACTCCTCAGTTTGTATTACTGGATTATTCCAGCTGGGGAGCTGCATGACACCCCTCCTGCCCCAAACCAACATCCCTCCTGCCCCAAACCACCCCTGTCACAGACATCTTTTATGGAAAATCCTTTCCTTAGGATTTTTCCTCCTGAGAAGCTGAGAGGCCTCAGGAACAAAATGCAAACAATGATTATCTGCTGCTGTGGAATGCAACAGGTGCATCTGGGATTGGTCTCATGCAGTTATTTCTAATTAATGGCCAATCATAGTCAGCTGGCTCAGACTCTCTGGTCAGTCACAAGATTTTAGTATCATTCCATTTCTTTTCTATTCCTTTCAAGCCTTCTGATGAAATCCTTTCTTCTATTCTTTTAGTACAGTTTTAATAGATCATTTACTTTTAATATAATATATATCATAAAATAATAAATCAGCCTTCTGAAACATGGAGTCAAGATTCCCATCTCTTCCCCCATCGGGGCTGCTGCAAATTCAACACACCCCTCCTGCTTACACATGTATTAGAGTGTTATTGGGAGACCAAGCTCCAAGCAGGACATGCTTTGAATCCTGGGCCTCCCCCCAGATGTGCTGTGAGCCCTTGGGGGGCCTGGGGCACTCTGTGTCCCTCCTTCTGAGAAATGACTGCAATGTCACCGCCCAGGGGTGTCCCATAGCTGGCAGCTCCATTCCCGTGGCAGGGCTCCGTGTTCCACAGCAGCCCCTTCACCCCGGGCATTGTTCTCAGACAATTTCAAACATCTTCCCTTTGCACTCAGACAATGCCATGTCACTGTTCCCTCACCGTGCTCAGCCCACTTTGAGTTATGAGATTGCGTTTCTGCAGCTCACACGGGAAGGGGAATAAACAAAATAAAAATTCCTGGTAAGGACAGCAGCTGACTGATACAGAACCAGGCCCTCATGAAACCCATTACTCTGGAACACTTAAGGGGAGGAAAGAATTTATAAGACAGACTAATTTTTTTTCCAAAAGCATGTAAATAATTTATGAATTCAAGCTCTAATGGAAAGCAGGTGGGACCTGTGCTATAAATGGCTGCAGGTCCAGAAAACTGAAATGCTCACTGAATATACCTTGGTAGGTAACCACAGAGCCCTCTTCTTTAGAAAATACAAACCCCAGAATTGTTAATCTTTGTTTTGGCAGAGGATAATTCCAGCATGTAAAATTGCATCATCTCAAATACCACCTGGAAACAAATGGTGGAAGCATGTGCTGTGTTAGAAACTGCTGTAACATTTCAAACATTCTTGTCCTGCTTCTTTGCACTGCAGGCCAGCAAAGAGCCCCAGCGAGAACATCTGGGCCAGCACAGAGCATGGCAGAAGCACAGGACAGACTCAGGCCCAGTCATGTCACACTGAGCAGAGGCCAGTGCAGTGAGGCCAGCCCGTGTTCTCACCCTCAGAAATGCTGTTTGCAGTATTTTCGTGGGCACTTGGCCCCCAGGGACCCTGGAGGCAGCTGCAGCTGTAACCAAGGCAGAGGCTGTGACTGGCACTTCCTGGGGGAAGCTGAGTTGTAATAAACACATTCATTAATTTCCTCCATCAAAACCAGGCGTGTCACCCCCTCAGGTGCTTCTTTATTCAATCCTCTGGCACCCAAACCCTTTACATTTAGCAAGTGGTCCAGCCAGGTAAACCTTAGAACTTCAGAAAAAACTTACTGAGAACTTTTGAGATTTCAGAGCTTCTCAATCTTCTGAGTTTGAGCTCAGGGAAAAGGAAAAACAGCAGTGACTGAGCCCTGCTCCTGAGCCCTACCACCAGCACAGAAATGTCACATTAGCTGGACCTGTATTCCCTCCTCACTGTGTTCTAAGCTTGCTGTGTATATCAGCTCAAACAAAAGAACTTCAGGTGCATCTCATTTTAAGGCTGATACAGAAAAAAAATTAATTATTATTATGTTGGGAAATCTGATTGTGCTTCTCCACCACAAGGTGAGACGAAAATTAAAAATAAAGTATCACTTGTCAGTATCTTTATAATAACTAAAGCTGGGAGCTCTGAATGCATCTTAACAAAGCTGTGAACATCTTCGCAAACTGAAATTTCTAATCCCCTAAAATGCTGCAAGCAAAATGGTTCATTTTTAAATCCTCCAAAAATGTGGATTATTCCCTCTAATCTTTACTAAATCATATAAAAAATAATGAAAAACTAATTTGTTTTAATCACTCTTAGGAAAATCATCAGAGAAATCTCCTCCTCTAATCTCCTCATAAGTGCCATCTCCCCATAAGTGCATCAGCAAAGATTTGGTCACTGTCCAGGGGAGCCTCAGCCAAGTCACAATGACTGTGGAATATTTCAGTGCTGCTCTGACACAGCAAGGGTGTTCCAGGGAGCACAAGCTCATCAGAAAAACCCCAACAACCACATTTCAGTCTTGTCTCACACACCCTTCCTATTTTAATCCCATTCTAGCCAGGCACCTTATAGATACAGTACTTTTTATCAGCCCAGCAGTGCTAAAAGCTTCTTAAGAAACCAATACCTGCATCAGACAGGTGTAAAAAGCAACCTGTGAGATAAAAGGTAAAATATCTTTTCTTTACTGCTACCATATCAATGATGAATATCTGGATATCTGACATTAAGTTATCCCAGATGCAGCAGGGTGTTCCAGGAGTGTTTCAGAGCATAGGATACACCAGACCTGGGAAGACGCAGGAATAAATATTTATAAACACTCTTGTGAGTTTTGTTTTGGCTCAGCCATCAGAGCAGAACATTATTTACATAGTAAAAAGCAAGCTCCTATCTGTAAACAAAAACTAATGATCAGGGTGATAATACATGCTGATGGGCAGAGGATTTTTGTCTCAGGTAAAACAAATAAAACTCATAAAGATGAGAGCAGCCAGTCAGTGCAAAAGGAGGAATAGTGTCACACATCACACAGTGTGAACTGTGCCCAAAGCTAAAGAACAGCTGTAAATGATGCATGAGCAGAGACAGCATTCACCTAAAACTGCCAAGAAAAGTCTGAATAAAATATAAGGACAAAAAAACCTGTCTATGAAGAAATTGTACACTGTAAATGGAAAGAGCTGAAATTTCACAGTGTAAGCACTCAGTTGATGCTGCATTTGGAATGTAAAGGGCACAGATGGGGCTCCCCCAGTGCAGGTAAACACTGCTGGGGGAGCTCAGGTGAGCAGGAGCTGCAGGCACAGATGTGGAAATTCCTCCTCTCACAGGAGCTCAGGTGAGCAGGAGGAGCTGCAGGTGTGGAAATTCCTCCTCTCACAGGAGCTCAGGTGAGCAGGAGGAGCTGCAGGTGTGGGAATTCCTCCTCATTCTCTCACCCAGAGCTCAGGTGAGCAGGAGCTGCAGGTGTGGAAATTCCTCCTCTCATCTCTCACCCAGAGCTCAGGTGAGCAGCAGGAGCTGCAGGCACAGGTGTGGAAATCTGTCCCAGATTTGCCCCGCTGGGGATTCAGCCCAGGCGGAGCCCAGGGAGGGCAGGGCTGGGGCTGAGGATGATGATGATGATGATGATGATGATGCTCCCAGCAGTGAGCGCACCCACAGGGCTCTGCCTTCAGCAGCACACTCCCAAAGGGGGATTTCTACAAGGACAGACTTCAGAGCATTCCCAATGCTCTAAATCACACACACAGGATAAAGAGAACAGAAGTGAGACAAGCTCAGCACACTGTGGGGGTGTTTAGTGTTTTATAGCCATTGTTTTGCACCATTCCCTTGCCTAAATCAAGAACAGCGGTGTCAGAAACAATTTTTAAAGTATGAAAATAAACAAAATGATTGTACTAGTTGTGAGCATTGCTGAATGTTTTCCAGAGGAAGTCTTGCTGGACTGAAGGTCAAACTCTAACTATAACAGTGGTCTAAGACAAGAAAAACTTAAAAGTCCATGAAGACATGTGGAAATTACATCAATGCATGACTGTATTTCATAAGAATCCTCACAGAACAAATACTACTATTTCCAGTCCTCAGAAGTGAAGAATGCATGTCACAAAGTTTTCACACAAAGAAGTTTAGGCAAGTGTGCTTTCCAGCCCTTCACACGTGGTAGGTGAGTGTTGTTATCCCTATAAAAATAAACACCCTTTATATATAAGGACTATATGTAAGGACTTGCTGTTGCACAGGGCCTCTGCTTGGCCCCAGCAGCGTCACCAGGATGTCCCCACAGTGAGGGGCTGGCACCAAAGCAGCTCAGCTGTTCCTGGCATAAATGCAGTGTAATGCCAAAGATATTCATGGAATTCCCTTGCCCACAGGTGACAGAGCTGCTCTGAGGCTGTGTAAGAGCAGCAAGAAAAGCTCACTGTGGCTCTTGAATACATAAAACCCAAACTGCCAAGGCCAAGGAACACTCCAGCACTTGTCTTTCATCCCACTCCTCCCAAGGTCAGCATTTTTAGAAGCACATGTTTTTAGTGCTCAGGATTCCATCACTGAAGTTATGCTGTAATAGGTACAGAAACAGCTGGATTTATAGTCCTGTATTTAAACAAGATTTAAACTCACTGTAACTTCAAAACTTTCCGCAGGAGCAAATCAATTTGACACGAGCAAGTATCCCTGGATTGCTGCAGTCAAGAGATATGGGTATGGACCAAACCACTCTGAGATCCTGATACACATTACACCTACAAAAAAATCTGAATTGGAGTTCAGAGCCCAATTTCACAAGTCAAACCCATTGCTGATCCAAAACCAGACGTGGATGGGTCAAATTTCCAGAAAGTCCTACACTCCCTTTCTGCACAGGTAAGCAGAGGAGTTTTTATCACCGTGGTCCTTTTTCATGGTAATTATTGAACTGAGAGAAAAAAGTTAATTATGGTTTGTGTTTTTTTAACTGGGAAGAAAAACCAGCAATTTTGTGCTACTATGAGAAAACTGCCCAGTTGTTTTCTGCCTTTTCTTCACTTCCACCCTGCCCAAGCTCAGAGACACGGGGTAGGGGGAGGAAGGTATTTTTGGGTTAGATGTAATTTTCCCTTCCTTTCTGGAAAGTAAACAACAGAAGCTTGTGCTTGTCTCAGTTATGAGTAAAAAATAAACCAGGGCTTCATAATAAACTCACCTGGCATTTAGCAGACATGGATCTCCCCAAAACACACAGAAAATGGGATGCCACAGAACCTTGTCAGTGACAAACAAGTATGATGGGGGAAAGCAAAGACTTCATCATGTTTTTGAACACAATTACATATTCCAAGATCAGAAAGCAGCAGCAGTCACATATACCTACAGTACAATGCATACACAGAGCCTGGCTAATGTGTGATTTAATATTCATGTCTTATCAAATATGTAAATGTGCATTCTCATAGAAAACACACATCATACACTCGAAGCCAGGCATGTGTTACCAAGATAATGTTGAACATTTATTTCTGCATTTCAAATTATGAAATCTGTGAGACTTCTCCTCGTTCTTTACAAAATAAGTAGTTTTCCAATTCTCATCCCTCAGTTCTATGTGTATTTTGAGACATCCTAGCTCCCTGCCAAAATCAGTGGTGTCTTTAAAACTTCTTAAGGAATGTAATAGGTCTGGAAACTCTTAGTAGGCTACTAAATCCCCCTGAAAACCCTGGCAAATTCCCAGAGTGCCCATTCTCACAGGGATACATGGCCTAATTACAAACCCATTAAACACTGTGGGTTCAAGGGTCTGCTTTAAGCCTGCAATTATTTGATCCTCCCCACAGTAAAAGCTCCAGTGAAACAGAGACAGGCAAAACAGAGCCAACGGGAGAGGCAGAAGCAGGATCAGAGAGCGGGCAAACTGAAATTGTGAGGAAGTGAACAGCAGAGGAAAAAAACCAAGCAGGGAGGGATCCTGTGGAGCTGCCCCTGGCACAGGTGTGCACACACAGGATGGTGTGCTCACCCTTGGCAGGATGCAATGCACTCATTTGCTGTATGACATGAGCAGTGCCAGGGCACCTCTCTGGAACCAAAGGAATGGAGCAGCTCTGTGGCTGGGCAAGGAGCAGGGAACCCTGGAGCTGCCCCTGGCACAGGTGTGCTCACCCTTGGCAGCAGAATGCCATGTATTCATTTGCTGTAACACACGAGCAATGCCAGGGCACCTCCCTGGTACCAAAGGAATGGAGCAGCTCTCCATGGCTGGATAAGGAGCAGGGATCCCTGGAGCTGCCCCTGGCACAGGTGTGCTCACCCTTGGCAGCGTGCAATGCATTCATTTGCAGTAACACATGAGCTGAGCTGTGGGAATGCTCAGACAGCACTCAGTGTGCAGCTGAACACGCCAGGCACGAGCACCCACCCATTTCCCAGGCACAGGCACCTCCTGGCTCCTCGTGTCACCCATGGGGCTTGGACACGGGCCCCAGGAAGGCAGGACAAGTTCTCACTGAGACAAACAACAGAGATCTCTTTTCCCACATTCACACATGCAGCACATTTGCCCTTTCATATTTTAAGATAGAAAATCTAATGCAAACCATTAGGAAAAGCTCTCGGTTTTCTCTCCCAGATCTGCAGTCTCAGTGTGGCCTGAGAAGGATGGCTGGGATCAGGACAGCTCTCCCAGTGTTCTGACAGTCCAGAGTCAGCACTTTTGCCTCTGCATTTTCCATACTGTACTTGTGCCATGCAAGCCTTGTACTTTGTCATTTCACATTAAAAAAGACCAGAAAGAGACATTTAAGTCATGGACTTGATTCAAATGATCTCATGGACAGGGCTGTGGAGCCAGCTAATCTGTGACATTGAAACACAACCTATTTTTCTTGCTGGCTATTTGCTTATGTCATTTGGGTGGTGAAAAGAACCTCTCATCCAGGATGCCAGTGCCCTGCAGTCCCAGGTGTGTGGCATTCCCAGGTGTGTGACATTCCCAGTGCCCTGCAGTCCCAGGTGTGTGGCATTCCCAGTGCTTTGGAGTCCCAGGTGTGTGACATTCCCACTTGTGTGACATTCCCAGTGCCCTGCAGTCCCAGGTGTGTGGCATTCCCAGCGCAGAGCAGCCTGGGGACACTGAGGGTGTTCACTCCTTGGGCTCTCTGTGTCCCCAGCAGTTCCACTCCAGTTTTTGCTGGAGTGAAGGCCTCTCTGTGCTTCTGCTCCTTTTTTCCCAGAGCTGTGGTTTCAAAGTTAACCAGAAAAGTGTGACTGAGCCTTCTCAACTGCATTAGCACTGCACAGGAAAACCTGTGGTTAACGGATCTCAATTCTCTCCTCTCCTTTTCTTCTGTGTTTGCACCATTATCCGTTTTCACCCCATCTGCACATGCAGCTTTACATCCCCTGTTTTGACCCTCTTTTTCCACGGAATCACCCGCTATTGTCCCAATAAATTTAACTCATGGCTCCTGGTAGGGCTGCAGAAACTCAGAACCCCAAAAAGCCTGTTAGCCAGAGCTAGCTGCAGCAATGTCTGTGGCTCTAAGGCAAGCTCCAAACCCGCCAAAACACAACAAAACAAACAAAAACACCAACAAACAAACACACAAAACACGGGGAGGGGGATTAAAAAAAATAAAAAACCCCAAGCTTTTCAGCCTTTTCAGCCAAGCGTTTTATCAGGCTTGCAAACACCTGCAAATCACTTGCATTGCAAAGCCTGTCGCCTAACAAAGACAAAGCTTTGTAATACAATACAATTAGACCTGAATAATTTAGGCATTGAAACAAATATTTTGAGGCCAAGACTGTTTGCTTTCCTGAATGAGAAATTACCCTGGCTTGGACTCATTACAGACCTACTGAGAAACAAAACCAGAACCAAATGAGGAAATGCTCAGTGTGGTGAGACTTTACCACCTCAATTCTCACAGTCCAGCTGCACTGAACATGCACAGGGCTCAGGAGGGAAGGCAGGAGCTTCCCCATTTTCCTCTCCTCTAGCAGAGGACACGATGGGGAAGGGATCAGCAGGGCTGAGAGATGTGGTCTCACTCACACAGGCTGCATTGACATTATTTGTTCCTTGAACCCTGGCTTTGCTGCTTTGAAAGGTGAGCTTTTCCAAAAGGAAATAAATACAAGTACCAATAATGTTGTTTCGCAGTCGTGTGAATGAGTCCTAATGTTGGTCCTATGGACCAACAGGAGAACACAATATTGAATGGATCACTGGCTTTTCTAGACTCCATGAGGAATTCCAGTTGAGCTATTGGGATACAGTTTGTTTTTCTGCAGGCTGGACAGTGAACCCATTTCTGTGTGTTGTTCTGAGCTACTTGTGGGCCCAGATTTTGGAGCAGCTTCCTCCCCTAGCCAGATTTTTAAGGCATACTACTGCTAAGTATTGCCAGCTCTTCTCAAATCAGCAGCGAGCAGAACTCTTTGTTTTTTAAGGACACAGATTTAACAATAGTGTGCTCTTCCACATTAACTCCCTTTTGTTCATTTTCTGACTCTAAATGCTCTGTTGAGTGTTATTTGGTTCTATGAATTTACCTTGTATTTGTTTCAGCCTGGTGGTTGTGCATCAGAAGCCCAGAGGGGTCTGTGAGCAGCAGTGCCAGACCCTCCAAACTCGTCCCTAAAGGATGAAGCTGCACACTCTTCCTCCTGCTCCTCACAGCAAGGAGCAAGATCAGAGCAGCACACCTCAGCAAGGTGCTAAGGGAAAACTATTTACCCTTATCTCTGAATTCGAGGGTTCCATTGTTTCTTTCAATTGTGGGGTGAACTTTCTGCTGATGGTTTGCCTCTTTGTTTCTTATCTTGGTGAAATCACGGAGGAAGCAGAGTAAGAGGGTGAGTAAGAGAGAAGCAAACACTCAGTGTTTAACTGGAATCAACACAAGGGTCAGCTGCTCCTTGGGTCACTGGGGCCTGCCCTCGGGAATCTGCAGGCCACGTCCATGGGCAGAATGAAGATACAGCTCTGTCATCCCTAGAGTGACAAAGGATTATATTAGTTGCAGGTTGGCTTGTCCTTTTGGGCAGTATTTTCTATCAGGAGAGGTCCATTCGGTGGGAGGCAATGCTTTGTCCTCCGTTGAGGAAGTTGGTCATGCTTAGGCGGTGGATTAAAGGGTTAAAGTACCCTAGGGATGTGGAGAACCCCAGGGTTGGAAAAGCCCTCTAGGACTGTCCATTCCCCAGCACTCCAAGGCCACCAATGACCATGTCCCCAAGTGCCACATCCAACCACACACAACCTTTAAGTCCCTCCAGGGGTGGGGACTCCTCCACTGCCCCGGGCAGCTGTGCCAGGGCTGGGCAACCACTTCTGGGAAGAAATTCTCTCTAATATGCAAACAAAACCTCTCTGGCAGAGCCTGAGGCCATTTCCTTTTGTCCTATCACTGTTATCTGGGAGGAGAAGAGACCCCACCTCACCGTTGTGTTCCCCTGCAAAGCTCCCTTCTCTGACTGCCCACAGCAGCAGAGATAACATTGTCCTCAAGAAGCAGGTCTCACTGTTGGCTGGCTGGGAGCTTTCCCTAGGAAAGGCCCAAAGGAATCTCAGTGTTTGACTCACAGATCACACAGCCTGTGTCACCCACGCTGCTCTCTCCTTCCAAGCACGGGGCTCTCCAAGAGTGGAAACTCTCTCCCTGCCTGTCAGGTATGTCAGTCCTCTTTGGGCTATTTACAGATTGCCAGACGAGTTCCTTCCTTTTCTCTCTCTTTGTGGTTAATTAGGCAGTTCTACTTTTTTCTTGTTCACCTAGAATTTTTGAAACAAGTCCTTTTTTTTGCATTTTGGTTCAGTCTGTTTGCACATCACCCTGCACTTCCCAAGCTTTGTTCAGTGGAGGCTCTGCAATGGGCACCTGGTTACAAAATCACATGTATTTTTAATGCCTCCTCCAGTCTTACACTGCTTGGTGAAATCTGCTATTGTTTAAGGCATCAGGTAATGACAGGAGGGACCTGCAGGAACACATGGCTTGTCCCAGGAAAAGGACTGGAACTCTGTAAGAATTACTGCAGGAAAGGGTCAATGTGAGATATTTATAATAATTTGAACACTGATGCTGGAAAGGATATAATCAGTATTTCCCCCACTCCTCTCTGTAAGAAGATGCAGTATTTTTGTTCTCTAGACCTTTTGAAGTTTTTTTCTTGCCCATTTTTGACACTTCTATTGCTTCTGTGGTGAATAAAACCTCCTTCTTCGGAAGTTCATTTTGCAAAAGTGCTTAATCTGTACAGCTAATGCTCATCTTCCCCTCTTCACTGCATCTGCCCTGCAGATCACTCACTGGGCAGTCCCACAAAGAAACGGGGATTCAGTTTCCACCTTTCTTGGCAGAAGTTACCGCTCTCAAGCCGCAGACATTTTAGTGTGTGTAGCCGGTAATAAAAGATTTCAGAAATTCCTGCCATGTCTGCCTCAGAGGTAATAAACCTCTAAAGGAACGCAGCAGAAAGCAGTGTGGTGTCTGGTTTGAATGAGAGGAATGACTGCAATTCATATTGCTGCTGCTGATGTTTGTCAGTCTCTTAGTAAAAATGAAACTTAATGCAGATGAAACTTTGTAAGAATGAAACAAATACCGGTGGCAGAGAAATCTTTTCACAGCGCTCAGAGCTGCCTGTCCGTGCAAAAAATCACCGCTATCTCCCTCCCAAGGAGGGAGAATGAGTCGTGAATGAGGATGCAAGATCTTGCAGAGCGTCTGCGGCTGCATTAATTTGACAAAGGCGATGAGTGTGCACGAAGCAGGCACGGAGGCGCAGACATGGAGCCGCTCCCCTTCCCCTCACATCCCCTCCTTTTCCCGAGCCGCCCGGGGGAGCGGGGCGCGGGCAGGTGCGGGGCCGCTCCATCCCCGCTCTGCCCGGGCAGGAGCGCGGCGCGCCTCGGGGGCGGGCGGTGTTTGTTTGTTCCCTGCCCCATCGCGCTGTGATGATCGCCGGGAGGAAGGAGCCTTCAGGTCAGCCGGAGAACTGCTGGCCCGGCGGCCGGCGGACAAGGGCTGCTTTGATCGGCGGGCAGCGGGAGCGCCGGGCTCGGATGTCCCGGCCGTGCGGGAGCCCCGCGGCGCCGCCGCTGCCCGCGGGCGCTGAGCGCCGCCGGCCGCTGCCCGGCACAGCTCCGCCAGCCTGAACTGGAGCCCCAGCCCGAGCCTGAGCCCCAGCCCGAGCCTGAGACCCAGCCCCAGCCCCAGCCCCAACCCCAACCCCAGCCCGAGCCTGAGCCCCAGCCCGAGCCTGAGACCCAGCCCCAGCCCCAGCCCCAGCCCCAGCCCCAGCCGCAGCCGGCGCCGCCTCCCCGCGGGCCCCGCGGGCGCGGACCCGCCGGCTCGGGCCGTCCCCGCCGCCTCCGCCCGGCGCCGCCCGGGGATGTGCGAGGCGGCCCCGCGGCCGGAGCCCTGCGAGCAGCAGCGGGTGAGTTGAGTGCGGGACGGGGCTGCGGGAGCGGGGCGGCACGCACGGACGGACGGACGGACGGACGGGGCTCCGCAAACTGGGAGCTGGCAGCCGGCAGCGGCGCTCCCCGAGCCGGGACGCTGGGGCTGGGGCTGGGGCCGGGCTCGGCCGGGGGTCGCACGCCGGGAGCAGCGCCCCGAGCCACCCTCGGCGGGCCGGGACCGGCCCGGGCAGCGGCTGCGGCACCGCCGAGCGCCCTCCCCGCCCAGGGCGGCCCGGCCCGGCCTTAGGCGCCTCCCCGGGGGCCGGAGCCGCGCTCCGAGGGCTCTGGGAGTGTGCAGAGCTCCGGGGATGTGCGGGGTTACGGGGCTATGCTCTGCTCCGCGGCTATGCCTGGCTCCGGGGCTGTGCCGGGATCCGGACTGTGCCCGGCTCCTGGGCTGTGCCGAGATGCGGGCTGTGCCGGGCTCTGGGGATGCGCAGAGCTCCGGGAATGTGTAGAGCTCCTGGGATGTGCAGTGATCCGGAGATGTGCAGAGCTCCGGGGATGTGCCGGACTCCAGGGCTCTGCACGGCTCCGAGGTTGTTCCCTACTCGGGGCTGTGCCCGGCTCCGGGATTGTTCCCTGCTCCGGGGATGTTCCCGGCTCCGGAGCTGTGTCTGGCTCCAGGGCTGTGCTCGGCTCCGAGGATGTGCCCGGCTCCCGGGTTGTTCCCTGCTCCGGGCTGTGCCGGGCTCCGTGCGGCGCAAGAGCAGCAGCCCCCGCAGGCTGCCCGGCGATGCCCCCTGGCACTGCCCGGCTGGCACGGGGCAGGCTGCACAAGTTAATGAAAACACAGTAAAGTATTCCCCTCATGTGCTACATTTTCTGTGGAGGCGACGTTGGGAACCAAGTAAGCCACAAATCGATTTTAACTAACCCATCCCAAAACCAAAAGCTAATGCATTCTTTAACTCCTTGTGCCATCTAGATCAGCATCACTAGAAACATCTTCAGCTCTCTGTGGTGTCTAAGCTTTAGCAGGCAGAGCAGAGGGGATCACAAAAGCACCAGAGAAGTGTAAGAAAACCAGAATACCGAGGCTTGTATGTGCTTAAATTATTCCTACGGTTTCGCTGTGCTTGCAGTAGCACATAAAGCAGCTTCTACCTGGTGGTCGTTAATGCAAATGGATTCAACTCTCCAAATAACTAGAAGTAAAAATTAGGTGCCTTTAGACGCGAGGAGCTCTCTCCTGCAGGAACAGAAAGATTAGCTCGCTTGGAAAACGTAGATGACTGCAAAGAACATATTTACACATGAAAGGTGCAGTGTTTCCTGCTGCTCTACGGAACTGTATTTTCAGCGCTCAAAGTCACCGCCAGAGTCAGGAGATAAGCATCATTGCTTCGGTGAGGCTCCGAGTGCTCAGAGCATTCCGGAGACTCGGCACTATTTAGTCTGTATAAATAACTTCTCTTTTGCTGCTTAATATGACTGAAAGTGGGAAGGGGATAATGGTTAATTTGCTTTTTTATTACCTATGAACTTCTAGCCCATAGTTAATGGAGGGCAGTTTTCTCACTCCTTGCACGTTTCAGTGGGATTTCAGTCCTGTGCCTCAGAGACCACTGGCTCATTTGACCAAAAATCCTGTTCTTCAGAGAAAAACAGCAGCTGATGAGGCACGTGAAAGTAGTTGTGCTGGTCCCTGTAGTGCAGAAAGACAGAGGCTGGGCAGACCTCAGGATTCATCCTCCTGAGCCATGGAAGAGCTGCAGTCTGGCACTGCCAGCCACCTCCTGCCGCTTCATGTCCCAGGAGCAGGGACAGAAGGGCAGATGAGACACACAGAAATAAAATGTGCTCTCGTTTACGTAGAGGAACAGTGTGAGAATGTCCAGTGAGCCACCAAGATAGGTGTTGGTAAACCCATGGAACATGAAATCTCTCTTACTTACATCTGTAGAAGCCTCTCTTACTTACATCTGTGGGATATTTGCCATCTTTAGTTTATTAATAAACATACACTTTAGGGACCTGTTTCTGCAGCAGAGGAGCCTCATTCTAGGGGAGGGGGACATCGGAGGAAGGAAGAGATTATTGGAAACTAAGGAATGTGAATCGGGCAGAAAACTAAGGAAAATAATCAGGCAGGAGTCCAGTGGAAAAGCAAAGACTGGAGATCTGAGAGACTGCAGCAGTTTGAGGAGAGTTTGAGTTGGGATGAACACAAGGCAGCAATAATACAGCTAAGCCAGTTTAAAATAATGAAGTTCTGAGTCTTAGACTTGGCTGGATGCATAGCCTGAGAAGGGTCCCTCACTGACTTATGGGGAGAGGGTGTAAGGAAGGCTGACCTTTGTGTGAGGGGTCTGCTGAATGTAGTGTTCCCATTATTTATCCCAGTGAAATTCCCATATTTTTTCCCATTGAATGGAAAGGGTGTGTACTGCCTGTGGATGTAAAGAGCCCCAGGAAATGCTGGCAGGGATCTCATTGTGAAATACTGAGAAATGCATTGCTGTGTGTGTAGGGATTGGAATCCCAGCTGGTGGAGGAAGGTCTGGCCCTGGATGAGTGGGAGCAGGTGAAGGGAGGGCCCAGAGCTGCCACCACAGCCCTGCAAAGGTGGCCCAGGTCCCTCTGAAGAGCAGGAGAATCTCCAGAGCTGCTGCAGGGGCTGCACGAGGGAGCGTGAGCTGTGCCGGCGGCGTTGCGTGACTGCGAGTGCCGCGCTCTAACCTCCACAGGCAGGCTGCTCGCAGCTCCTTAAAAATTGCTGTGAACACTCACTGTCTTCAGCGTGAGTCTGACAGGCTCCCAGCACAGCCTGAGTTTTTTTTTTCTATTTTTAGAGCCAGCTGTAAAGCTGTAGTCAAGAACTGCTTACATAATATTTTAGAAGTGACAGCGAAGCACAATGGCATATTTTGACCTTTGGCATTAGATAAGTAATTGGCAGGTTAAGTTAATTTTTATTCAAGCAAAGAGACTTGCTTTTTACTGCTTGTGAACTCCTGTACCTTCACACAAGATTAAACCCCACGGGTACATTTTAAAAATAGGTTTTGGTTCACTGGCCTTCCTTTTCTGTGCGGTGTGAAGGAAGCTCCTCCACGTGAAGGAACTCCACTCTTCTGCTCTCCATCCATGACACAAAGTGCGTGGTACGTGAGTGTGAGTGTGTGTGTGTGTGTGTGTGTGTGTGTGTGAGTGTGCACGGGCCTGGCAGAGGGCAGGATTCTTCACTTCCTGACTGACAGCCCTGTAGTATTACAAACAACAGGAAAACTCACCTAGAAAACACCTTTGTTGTGTGCAGTTGAGGAGCCGGTTTCGAGCCTGTGACTCAGGGTAAGAGCTCAGTGAATATTGCCTTTTCTATTGCAGACACTGGGTTATGGGCAAGTCAGAAAGCCAGATGGATATAACTGAAATGAATACTCCAAAACCAAAGAAGAAGCTGGGATGGAGTGGCCTGGAAATAGGGCTGGCTGTGGTGGTGCTGCTGCTGGCCATCGTGGCCGTCACCATGATCGTCCTGTACGCCACGTACGACGGTGAGTGCACGGGGCTGTACATGGGAGCAGGCAGGGGGAAATGGGGCTGGGATGGATGAAATGTGAATGCTTGCCTGATCACCGGTAAGGCAAGGGAAGGCTGGAGATGAAGCAAAGCTGCTGGGAAAGGTAAGGCGGAAATATGAAAATGTAAAGCTGCTGTGCCTGGCAGCACAGGTCAGGAAAGGGGAAGGTTTGGAGGGAGAAGGAGAACTGGATGTGAAATGCAAGCTGCCTACGGGAGCACAGGTACAGGCAGGGGGAAGTGGTGATTATGGAAGTGCTGGACAGGTACAGGCAGGGGGAAGGCTGGGATGGATGAAATGCAAAGCTGCCGTACCTGGGAGCACAGGTACAGGCAGGGGGAAGGCTTGGATGGATGAAATGTAAAGCTGCCATACCTGGGAGCACAGGTACAGGCAGGGGAAGGTTTGGAATTCTGGCTGAAATGCAAAGCTGCCACACATGGCTTGTTGCTGGAAAAACTCCGAAACCGCCTCTTTCCAACTGGGACTCGGTAGATTCGTTTGTTCCTGCAAAGTTGTGGTAAACACAAACCATCTGCTGGTTCTGACTGAGGAATACTTCTGTTTGTAATTAATGCTTCAGTAAGCAACGATCCCAACAAAGAACAACATTGCTGAAGAGAACCAAACTCCAGGGCTCCCTTTGTGTTCCTGTTTTTCCTTTTTCAGGCTGTTGCAGCAAGGACTCTCAGTGAGTGTAGTCATCCTGAGAGGCTTTGTGCTTCAGTAGCCAGAGCAAAATAATTTCATTCAGGGGGAAATACATTGGTAATTTTTGGAAAAGATAATACAGAGAAGCTAAAATTTCCATCTAGGGTCAAACTAGAATTTTTCCTTATATTGGAATTAAGTGTTTTTTTATAAATTTTGAAGTACTTAATAGTTGTGCTTAAGCTTTTTATTGAAGTATAGTTCAATTATGGACTGGAAAAATACCATTATGGGGAAAAAAAGAAAGTTTTATTTTCAAAGTCTCAAAAGGAAATATTTTAATTTTCCTGAATCCTGTATTTTTTTCAGAATACTTCAGAGTGAATGTCTCAGAATTTTCATATAATTCCTTGAAAATCCTTTTGTCATTGTAAAGTATTGCTAAATCCAAACTGGCTTTGTCATTCTCTCCAGTCCTTGAGCTATTTTTCTCTAAATTGCTTCTCTGTTATAAAAATAGTATTTTGCCCACCTCCAATTGATGGGTCATTTTCCTCTGATGACTACAAAAATTCCACATGATGAGTGACTAGCACTGAATGACCCTAAAGGGTTGAAGATGACGGTATTTTTAGAGCCTGATCCTATAAATATTCCCTTACTGACTGTAAGGTGTCCATTCATATTATCTTACTGTACAGTGCCATTAAGTTGACTGTCAATGGAAATATCTACAGTAGATTTTATTATATTGACATTGAGTAAATAGTTAAGTAAATAATTAAGAATATGACTTATGTATTCTCTTTTAGATGGCATTTGCAAGACACCAGACTGTATCAAATCAGGTAAGAATGAAAACACATATGTTTTAAATTAATTTATGTGGTTTAAAACAAAGTTGCTACCACAGAATTCTCCCATCTAACTGCAGAAAAGTGTGGCACAGGGAAGCATGGGTCTGTTACCCCACATGATTTCCTTAGCATAGTTCTGCAAAAGTAAACTTTTGTACATTTGATCATTTTTTGGATAAGCTGACACACTCTGATGACTTCCCTGAGCTCAGGCACACAGCCTGATGGAACAGGGATTTTGGTCTCAGTTTTTTTAAGTCTCTGTTTCTTACCTAGGTAAGCATATTGTTTTGCTCCTGAATCCTCCCCAGGTCACTGGCTGCTTTGCCAGCTCATATTTCTTTATTTGTAAGCTATTAAAGCAACAACTGGCAATCAGGAGCACTACAGTAAGATTAATCATTACTAGTAATTGATATGAAGCTCTACAATCTTGGTGCCAGAGTAAACAAGTGACAGTAGGAACAAAGCCCAACACTGGTGTGTCACAGCAGCACTGAGCACTGATCAAGAGTGCACTGCGTATTACCTGTATTTGCATAGGTATAAATTCACCTGGATCAGAGATAAAATAATAAAATTTTTGTAACATAATCGATTATAATATATAACTAATTCATAATTAAACATAATTTGTTATAATATATCCGTGGTATCAGCCAAATAATGAATGGTTATCTGGGGGCTCAGGTGTGCAAGCAGCACTCTTGAGGAGAGTGTTCTGCATGTCATACTCACTGTATGTGCTTCACATGCAGCCCTAAATGAAACACCACAGTGCCCACAGCTGAGCCCTTCCTGGTGCTTTTGCAGGGTTTAGGCTTTAGGTTCTGATAAAATTGGATAGCTGATATTGGCTGGGCTGGACCTTGGAGCAGGAGAGCGATGGGAGATGATTATTTCTGTGTGGCACATTGGATTACCCAGGTGCTGACTCCAAGCAGAGCAACCCGACTGCACAGTTCAAGCCAGGTTTGATATTACACTGTTAATGATTAGATTTAAGCAAGACCTGGATTTCTCCTGGCTTCTGTTGTGAGGTTTTTCCCAAAGGACAAGTCAGTGGATAAGGGCTGTATTTTCTTGGTGTCAGGAGGTGTTTCTGTCCTGCTGTCGGTGTTTGGCAGGGCTGGGTGTCCAGCCTGGCTGGGAAGGTCTGTGCTGCTGGACTGACACGTGCCAAGGGCACCCAGGGCACAGGGATGCCCTTCAGGTGCTGCCCAGCCTGCAGAGAGATCAGAGGGACACCCTAGAACAGGAGATGGTAGGGATGGTTACAGCCTTCCTCTTTCACAGCAGACAGGTGGAGCTAGGACAGGAATAAACTGCAGCATCCAAAACACTCCCCTTCCCCTAACTGAAACAGGGCAAAAGGACAGAAACCAGCGCCAGGGCTTCCACAATCCCAGAGCACTTGGGGCTGCAGCAAGTGTCACAGTTAGTGAAAACATGACTGAATTTCCCAGTCCCTGGCTGTTGGCATGATCCTGTGTCCCTTCAAATCAAAGTCACCCTGAAGCCATCGACTTCAGCAGGGAAACCATCACTAGCAGGCTTTGCATCTATTTCCACAGTGGGTTTTGTGCTACAGAAGCAGTCTGAGGTTGCAAATGCACCTGTCCATGGCTATTTCCATCTTGCAGGTGCTGGAACACTGTAAAACCATCAGGTGTTGGCCTAGGATGTGACACTCCTGAGCCAGCAGGAAAATGGGGGCAGGCAAACCAACACAAACAGCACAGACTGTCTCTCCATTTCCACCAGCACAAGAGACATGGAAAATATTGAAAGCACTGGAAAAATAACTATAAATATTTGACTTGCCCATGTGCAGGAATGAACACTTGAAATCACAAGCCTCATAATTTACTAAAAATAATGTCAGAAAAATGGGAAGAATATTCAGTATCCTGGGAAATTCAGAGGTATCCCTAGCTCCTGCCTGACTCCCCAGATCTCTCTTGTCTGTGACAGACTCTGTTCTGGCACACTGGTGGTAGAAGCAGTCTGGGTGGAATAGGAATAGGCACAGGGAGAAGCCCAGGGGTTTATGGGCAGCAGCTGGGAAGCTGTCACCAAGGAATTGGATTTCACTGAGAATCCCTGTCACGACTGGTCAGTGACCGGCCAGTCTTGGACAGGGGAGTCACAGGGATAGCAAGAGGCAGTATCAGCTCTAGAGAAAAATGGGGAGCAGCTATAATAATGAGTGTAGCTTCCAGAAGGCTTTAACAGAAAAACCTTTCCTGACAAGAACTGAAATAGTCCAACAAAGTCGGTATTTGATTGAAATAGACAGGATTGAGTTGAGTCTAAATCATACTTAATTACCAAAATTACATTACAGTGGATAGTTAACCTCTGCTATGCCTTGTGCTTTTAATGTCCCTTTTCACCACGTTTCAGTACAAAGAAGGCTAAGTGAAGGGTAAATGAAGGGTAAATGAAACATCCTACATTTTATTCAGAACTGAGTGACCCCTCACAGGGAGCAGGAACATCTGCCAGTACACCATCAGTAAACACAAACAACTGGAGAGTGTGGAAGCGTGGTCAGCACAGGAATAGCAATTCCTTGTTCACCGCTGAGAACTCGGTTTGCTCTAGAACATCCCAGTACGCTCGAGCCTGTTCTAGACTGAGGACATTTGTGCCCTCCCTCCTGAGAGACAAGGAGCGTGTGCAAAGCGTGTGCAAAGCGTGTGCAAAGCGTGTCTGTGTGCTGCAGCTGCCAGGATCCTGGAGAACATGGACCCCAGCGCCAGGCCCTGCCAGGACTTCTACCAGTACGCGTGCGGAGGGTGGCTCAAGAGGAACGTCATCCCCGAGACCAGCTCCCGTTATAGCAACTTTGACATTTTGAGAGACGAGCTGGAAGTTGTTCTGAAAGGTCAGTGCAGTTTGGGGACTAAATAAAGTTTCTGCTTTGCCTTCCGTGTTATCCCGAGAAGTTGTGGTTTTCTAGCAAAGCTTAAAATACTGCCAGATATTTCAGGTTTTTTGTGTTTGGTTCAGGACAAATGTGCCCCAAAGTGTTTGGGGGCTCTGGGAGTGTGCTGCTGTGTGTGGCACTGGAGCAGGGCTGGGCAGACCTGCCCTTGCTGCTATCTGCAGGTCAGAGCAGCTGCAGTCCCCACCCTGAGCCTGCCCAGCGCAGCACCTGGCAGGAGGAGGAGGAGGAGGAGGGAGAGCTCTGTCTGTGTGCACATCAGCTGAAATGCTGCAAGCTGCTCCCTGGCAGCCCATGCCCTGCCTATCTGTGTTCCATCACACAGCCCAAAGAGCAGGCTAGCTATTTCCCTATCTGCCATATCAACAGTATCACATTCTTCACCATCCCTTTTCTCAGGTGAGAATAACAGAGTCCAAGAAGGCAGTCTGTACTCATGTAACACTCTCCAGCCCATTCTCTCCAGGCTAAATATCCTTTTTTTTTTTTTACTTTGCCTATCTCCTGGTTTTGCCAGCTGTGTCTTCTCACAATAGCCTGGTTGTTTAAAACCTGTCCCTGAGGAGTCAGAGCGTTTGTATTTCCCCCAGGGACCCTACAGAGTTATGTCCTGGCTCTGTTCCATCAGCACAGACTGCAGCCCCTGCAGGGCCCTTCACCTGCAGAGCTTTCCCCTCTGCTGAAGGGCAGAGCCTCCCTGGGCTGGGCACGGAGCTCTCCTGGCACAGCCCTGCTCCCCAGAGCCTGCCAGCACAGAGGAGAGTGACCATGAGAGAGCAGGAGTGACCAGCACAGAGCAGCAATGACCATGGCAGAGCAGCAATGACCATGACAGAGCAGGAGTGACCATGACAGAGCAGCAATGACCAGCACAGAGCAGCAATGACCAGCACAGAGCAGGAGTGACCATGACAGAGCAGCAATGACCAGCACAGAGCAGGAATGACCATGACTCTCTGTGTGTGTTCCAGATGTCCTCGACACCCCCAGCACCAACGACATCCCAGCAGTGCAGAAGGCCAAAACCCTCTACAGGTCCTGCATAAATGAAAGTAAGTGTCCCCTGAGGCCATGGCCTGCAGACACCCCAGCAGCACACAGAGGGTGCCCCAGGCAGCTGCGCCTGTGTCCCGTTCTGTGCATCCTTTCTCAGATGATATCCTGTGTGAACACTGAAATGTGTCTATTCTATAGAGCCCAGTCAGAATGTCAGCAGTAACACTGGTATTGTACCTCTTGCTTTACTACCTTAAGTATTTTAGGTAACTCTTCAGTTACTAACTTGCTGCAGATATATAAACTCAAATCCTTTCAGTTAAATGGGAATTAACTTCTTTTGTAGAAACTAGCAGGGATGAGGTGAAGGCTGCCTGGCACACCAGGCTCTGCCACTAGAACAAAGAGCAGTAAAAGTTTGCAGGGCTTCCTAAACCATATTTTTATCATTTCTGTAATAGTGTGAATACTTTTCAAAACTAATTTCAAGCTATCTGCAGAGAGAGAAGAAGAAAGATGGTACTTCAATGTCATGGTCTCAAGGATCTGCATATGCTGTTTGTGACAGGAACATTTTTATATTAAATGTTAAAGCACAGTCATACATCAGAGCAAACTGCTGCTGTGGTGATGGGGGAAACTGTTCTCAGCTTCACTTTTCTGAACTCATTATAATATATGTTATAATACATAACATTTGTGGGGTTTAAAATGTCATGGTAACTCATTTTATTTTTTCCAAAAGCTGCCATCGATCTCCGAGGTGGAAGTCCTCTAATCAGTTTATTGCCAAATGTGTCTGAGTGGCCTGTAGCAACAACTAACTGGGACGATTCCTATGGTGAGATAACCTGTGCTTACTTCCTTTTAGTTAAAATACCTGAATTATTTAATTTATCGCTTACTAAAAATAGAGACTGACTATACCTTCCATTTGCTTAGGTACTGCTTGGACAGCTGAGACAGCTATTGCACAGCTCAACTCCAGATATGGAAAAAAAGTCCTTATTAATTTTTTTGTTGGCACGGACGACAAAAATTCCACAGCACATATCATTCACGTAAGTCTGCCTGGGTGCCTTGTTGATCACAAAAGTGCAGCAAATAACTGAAAGCACAGACATAAATGTTGGCAAGGAGGAACATCAGTGATATGGATTTGACCTGAGCACTTTGTAGATGAATTTGTGAGTTAGTGTGGTTTTCAGCTGAGACTGTGGGTTCCACAGTTCCCTGAGCTGACAGCTCTGTTCTGAGTGCTCACACACTGTCACTGCCAGGGAGACAGGAGTGGCAGAGACAGAAAGGTCATCTCTGAAACCTGAACGTCAGCAGGGCAGGAGCTGCTGGCTGCTGGGATGGAGCATGAGAGCAGCAAGGGCCGTTCCCTCCTGGCAGGGGCGGATGGAGCCTCCTGTGCAGCAGTTCAGGGATGCAGGAGCTGCCCAGCTGCTCCCTGGGCTCTTCTGTCACCTGTGGGTCACCTGTTTGAGCACTGGCTGCCACTGCCTTGCACTGCTCAGCAACGGGAGAGGAAAAAGATTGGAAAGAAAACCAAAAAGTTTAATGAGAACGAAAATAGTTAAAGGTGGGCAATTAAAAAGGTGGGCAACAGGGGGAGAGAGGAACGCCCCTGTGGCCAGAACATAATCCGTCCAGTGGAGCCTCAGCACCTGCAGCTCCCAAGGAGCAGTGCAGGGCTCTGCCATCTCCCTTAAGCGTTTCTCTGTTTCCCTCTGCCTTTACAGATCGACCAGCCGGGGCTGGGGCTGCCCTCCAGGGACTACTACGAGTGCTCGGGTGCATACCAAGAGGTGAGGCTCACACAGGGACAGTGCTCCTGCTGCAGCCTGTGTTTTCCAGGCAGCTCCTCGGCTTTCGGAGACCTTTTGGAAGGAGATAAACAGAAAATAATTTAGCTTTCTTACAGAGCCTCGCAGCTGGATCAAGAGCTGTCCCCTGAGTGTCAGGGCTGTATTTAGGCAGAATACGAGTGGCCATGGTCAGCCCTGTTGTGGCACTGCAGAAAGGAGGTCACCTCTGAGCTGTGACCCACTGGCAAATGCTGCAGGTGAACTTCTAGCAGGAATAGGCTTGGGAAGAAACACAGAACATTCAGAACCAGAGAGACAACACTTTGCTGCATGAAAGATCTGAAAAGATCACAGTCTCCTGCAGCAACTGCTGAGCACAAACACAGCAGCAGAAGGATGTGATAGCCCAGAAATGGCTCAGAGACCTGAAACCCCACATGGGCTCCTTTAATTCTTGTTTGCTCATTACTTGTGCGGGTCTCATTAACCTGTTAGCACTGACACTGTATCCCTGTTGCTAATCTTGGATGTGCTCTAAGTCCTTGAGAGCTGAAGGGTGTCTGTGCTGAAGTCATGGAGCTGAAACTGCTACCACAGTGACCTTTAATTAACCACATTCCTTCTCTGTAATTAAATGCAGAAGCAGTGAGAAAGTGTGCAGGCCATTTGGGCTTTGGAGGTATTTTGCTGATGTGCCAACAGTTAATGGTGATTACATTTAATTACAGATCACATGCTCATTAAGACAATCATTGCCATCTGAACTGCCAGGTCCATGTGAGATGGCCTTTAGGAGCTGACTCACATTGCACACTCTGTGCCTTCCATGTGAGTGTTAACTGCAGCACTGAGGGACAATTCCTGTCCTCTGACCTACCTGAGTATCAGCTGGGCACTGCTGGAAAGGAGAGGAGGAAATAAACACAGTTGGAAAACAGCATTATCACTGGCAGCAGGCTCCCAGTGTCCCAGTGTCCCTGCTGCACGCCAGAGCTGTTCCCTGCCAGCCCCTCTCTCCTGCTCCTGGCTCTGCAGGAGCTGCCCACAGCAAATCCATCTCTGCCTCCTTCCAGGGCTCTGTCCCCAGCAGCACTGCCCACCCCACAGCCACAGCTGGAACCTGCCAACAAGATAATTGTAAAGTCTTTTACTCCTGTAAGGTACAGGATGGCTCTGCTCACACTGGAGTGATTCCCATGTCTTAGGCTTCCACTGGAATTGCTGAGACTATTTATACAGTCCAGATGAAATTAGCTGACTTAGTTCTTTGCTGTCTGACTTCAGAGCTGCACCTAGCAGAAAAAGAAAGTCACTGATTGGTACCTAAAAACCTCTGTTAACTTTGAGGTAATAGCTATATTGAATTTCATGGTGGCTTTTACAGTGCTGGTACGCGCTGTCTTTTGTGACTTGTTGTAGCTGTCAGTGGTTTCATGGGCTTTTCTATTTCTGAAATGATCTCTCCTGCTTGGAACTGGCACTGCGAGTTGAGCCCTTTGGGCTGCTGAGCCCTGTCCCTGTGCCTGTGCCTGTCCCTGTCCCTGCAGGCAGCCTCAGTGGGCACAGCCAGGTGGGCACAGCCAGGTGGGCACAGCCCCAGGTGGGCACAGCCCCAGTGGGCACAGCCAGGTGGGCACAGCCAGGTGGGCACAGCCTGGCAGGGAGGGTGCCCAGCAGGGCACAGGGAATGGCTGCTCACCTGCAGCTCTCATTAAACAGGTGTGTCCCCTGCCTCAGGAGCTGAATGTACCAAAATACTCCTATCAGTAAAGCTGATGACATGCACACCTTATTAATCCTAGCTTTAATCACAGCTCTGGTAGGTTACATTGCATAAAACAGATTTGTTATTTGATAGCTGATCCAGCACTATGCATGTTTGTTGGTTTTTTTTATTTGCATTGAAAAGGAATACTGAAAACAGCATTTCTGCTGATAGAAAAATGAGTGTGACTTAACAATGAGGAACTGGAATTACAAATAATAATGGAATTACAATAAAACAGAGGTTCCATAAAATACAATGACACCTTAAGATATTTGGCTGTGTGGCATTTCAGAGAATTTTCTGCTGTATTTACATTCTTACCATTGCTGAACTCTTTAATGTTAGATTTCATATAAATTGTCAGTGGTATACCTAACTCTGCATACAGCAATGCGAGTTCTGGCTGTTCCAAGGAGCACTGGGGGAGGTTCACAGCTTCTGGGAGAGCTTTTCCCACAAAGCCAATTCCCTTGGTTTATGTTCCTGGGAACACAGCTCTTTGGAAATGGTATTTTTGGAACTTGTAATTAAAGTGAGCTAGAAAAAACATGGGTGATGGTTTAAATATGGACATACAAATGTCTCATTCTAAATAATGAAAACAGTGCAGTCATTGGGAGTGTTCAGCTTTGAACACTGCTCCAGTTACCCAGCAGTGCTCCATCAGGAAATGCTCACAGTCAAATTCTAGTTGTGACCTAACAGTATTTCTGAGAAAATTGACCTGTTTAAAGAAGGAATGAGAACTGTAGCTCATAAAAATGAAGGTGAAATCCTGAAGATAATCAAGGTATGCTCTCCTTGGAAGAGTTTTGTCTTTAAACTGCTCCTGTTTTTTCCTGCAGGCATGTTCTGCCTATGTTGATTTCATGATTTCTGTAGCTAAACTAATCCGACAAGAAAGAAATCTTCCTGTCAATGAGAGTGACATTTCTGCACAAATGAGAAGAGTTATGGACCTGGAGAAAGAGATCGCCAATGTAAGAAAAGCTTCTTTAAACTATCCTTTAAACAATTGGCCTTTTCCACAATGCCTGAGAGAGCTGACAGTGCAGTGAGTGGTTAACCTCCTTGTGCTGCTGTTCTGTGGGAGCAGAAATGCTCAGAGCCTGTCACACCTGAAGGAACAGCTGTGCCCTGGGAGGAGCAGGGGAAAGTATTCGAGGCAGCTGTTTTCCAAATAACCAAATGTTTATCCTGACCTGCTCACAGAAGGCCTGCAAGAGCAGAGAGAGACAGATTGGGGTCTGGTTAATGTGGTTTAGAGCGTGAGGTTTGGAGATGTCTGGGGCCTCTCCTCCCTTTGTCCCGTTTCCCTGTGGGCTGTTTGGATCCCAGAGCAGCAGATTCCCAGCCCTTGGCCTGCTGTGAGCACAAAGTCATGTTTGTGCTGCACAAGCTGCTCCACAATGCTGATTGTTCCAAGGGCATTTTTTACCAAACACTGTTCTCCCTTAAAAGAAAAGAACAAAGGAAAAATAATATCATGAATTTGACTTTGGAGGAATAGCGAGGGTTTGAATGTGCGTGGAGCAAACCAAAGGCATTCATGAGCAAACCATGGCTTATTATTATTAACCACTGCAGCAGGACCTGAAGCTGAGGATGACCATGAAACAGGCTGAATACATATTTTACAGCTTCAGCTATTTCTGAAGTTACACTGACAGTAAGGTCTCATACTTGGGAAAACCATTTATGTAAACTAAACCCATCTGACTTGGATTTCCTTCATTTTCATGAGAAACACACCTCTGGGCTTGGATCAGAGATGGGCAATTATTATCAAAAAGGGAGTTAATTGAAGAAAGGCTTTAAAGAGCAGGATGAGAGGAGCTCATGCCTGCACTGTCCCTGCTGTGGTGGGGTCCAGCTGGTGCTGGGGGAGCTGCCACTGCCTAAAAGGGATTTTAACCTTGCATCCAAAACTCAGCATCAGCCTCAGTGTGACTGAAGAGAGCTGGCATTGTGCTCTTGGGAGTTTGTTTAAAAAACACAGAAAAAACCCCACTGAATGCACAATAGAATAGGGAAGAGGAAGCGGAAGGGAAGGATAAAAGGAGGCTTGGCATAACTGATTTTTCAAAGCGCTTTAAAAGGGTGAAATCTGCTGCTGTGGATGCAGATGTTGAACTCAGCAGTGCCCAGAGCAGCACAGGGCTGTGTGAGCTGGGGCTGTGGGTCACAAAGAGCACACAGGGCAGATGTGCACCCCGAGCAGAACCAAAACTCCTGGGAACTCACTCAGTACACTCAGTGATTCTCTCCTGATTCACTCTGACAGGCAACAACAAAATCTGAAGACAGAAATGACCCACTTCTGCTGTACAACAAAATGACCTTGGCACAACTCCAAAAGAACTTCTCACTGGTAATCAATGGTAAGGTGAGTGATCCATAACCTGGTATTTAACCTCTAATTTATCACTGATGGGATTAAACAATGAAGCCTGGATTTTTTTCTGTTAAAGACATATTTGCAATAGAACAGGATCCCTGATGGGCACAGTCTTTCTTGCTCTTCTGATGACACTGAACTGTATGCACATTCTGTACCCACTGCTTCTCCTGAAGGCACATCTTCCCATCGGCCTCAACATAAAAAGATGGAAAAGTACAAAGGGAAAAACCATTTCCAGTGGGAGGTGTCTCTGCCCATGGCAGGGGGTTGGAAATAGATGATCTTTCAGATCCCTCCCAACCCAAACCACTCTGTGGTTCTCTGATCCTGTTCCTTGTCCCCATGGGTTCATGGCCCTGGAGTCCAGCCTGCAGCCCCCAGCTGCCTCAGGGATGTTGAGTGAATACCCAGCCCCACTCTGTTTATCCAGAGCTGCAGATTCAGAGCAAGAATCCAGTTTGCCCTGTAATTACTGCTGGCAGGGCAGGCAGCAAGGAGCCCAGGCTGCCAGGGCCATGAAATGGGGCAGCTCTGCACGTCCCTCCCAATTCAGTCACCCCAGGATGGGTCAGCTCTGCTCCCACCCCGAGCCACGTGCTGTTTGTGAGGGCAGCCTTCAACCCACGGCCCCAGAGAGCAGCTGAGAACCTGCCCAAGCTCTGCCAGCACAGCTCTGTCTCCCCAGGAACACGATGTCGCACTGAACACGGGCAGGTTTTATCCTCATGACTTTTATTGAGGTTTGGGAGGCCAGTGAGGTGCCATGAAGCACTGTTATTCCTGGCACTTGTTCATATTCGCTGCAGTTTTATTGACTTTAATTCTCTGACAGTTCCCTCCTGCCTGGTTTAATTGGTTTCATAATTCACCGTCTCCCACAGGTGTAGTTGGTTACCATTACAGTCATGCTGTCAGAAAACAACAACTCCTGTCACAGAATGGCATTGCCCTGGTTATTATTAGTGCCTGGGGGGTGCTGCAGATCAGCACTAATTTAAATTTATTCCAAAATGCTCAAAAGACACTTGATGGGAGCTGGTAGTGTTGCAGTGTCTAAGGATAGAACAGCAATTACTCCCAAGATTAGCCTGGAGTTTGCTGCTTCTCTCCCAGACCTGCAGTGACTGCTCCTGAAAGCTCATCTGCTCTCCTCAGCTGCTTCCACTTGTCTGATGGAAGGCATTACCTCTCCAATAAACCTTTCCAAAGACACGGGCAGGGAACAATCACCAACACTTTTTAAAGTAATAGGCAGAACAGAAACTTTAAAAAAAAATTGTGTTAGTTTGAAATCAAAGCAATTTCTCTACCCTTTCTGCCAAGAACCCCCCAATGTTAACAACATTTCTAGAGCTATAAATGATCTCAGGCCAGCTATTATTACAATGACCCCATTTATAAGTAGTGCAAATATTAGGGAAACTAAAGGCAGAGCAGCTGTGTCATGCAAACATACTTAAACTGTTTACGATGGAACCATATCATAATGCATATTGATTTTCCAGGACTTCAACTGGTCAGAATTCATAAATGCCATCATGTCAACTGTGCAAATCAACGTTGACAACACGGAACACGTCATTGTTTATGACCCTGACTACCTGCTCAAGCTCAGGTCTATTCTTGAAAAATACTCTTCCAGGTAGGTGTGGTATTTGCATTTTCTTTCCAGAAAACTTCAAAAGCCTCAGAACATCACCAGCTTATTGTTGTTTTGTGAAACAGAGACCTTCAGAATTACATGGCCTGGAGATTTGTCATGGATCTTGTCAACAGCCTCAGCCGGGACTACAAGGACACGAGGAATGCTTTCCGTAAGGTGCAGAAATTCACCTCTCCCTAACTTCTAATGATGGCTTTTGTGAGCCACAAAAGATAGGTTTTTATGTAGGTGTAATATATAAATATTTAATGTATTTTGGATTTTGCACACAAAAGCCAGATGTGTTTGCTCTGCTGGAGCGTATCTATAATTTATGGGATTTATGCCTGATAGCTGAGTGGATTTGAAAGCACTGCTCTGGTACCTGGTCTCTTGTTTTTCTGAATCTAAATTAATCCCCATTTTGGTATCAGAACAGCCCCATTTATTTGCACGGGATTACAGTTCTGACTGACTTGTTAGAAACTCCTCATCATCCAGGGGAATATATTCAAGGCAAACATTATGGCCCCAATTTTGGTTTCCAATCATTCGATCCTGCTGACAGCTCAGTGCTTTTAAGGAAATGCTGAGCGATTTCAGCAACTGGGCATGGAAGTTCTTTGTATTCCCACAGCAGAATTTATTCCTCTGTAAGAGTTTTCATGGTGATCCTGGTTAGAGAGTGAGTCCAGCTAAGTGCCCTGCATGGGCATGGACTGGGTGTGTGCACGGAGGTGGAGGAGGCCCTGTTTAGCCCTGTTTGGCCCTGTTTGTCCTGTTTGTCCTGTTTAGCCCTGTTCAGCCCTGTTTGTCTGCTGTGTGTCTCCTGTTTGCCCTGTTTGTCCTGTTTGTCCTGTTTGCCCTGTTTAGCCCTGTTTGCCTGCTGTGTGTCTCCTGTTTGCCCTGTTTACCCTGTTTAGCCCTGTTTGCCTGCTGTGTGTCTCCTGTTTGCCCTGTTTGCCCTGTTTGCCCTGTTTGCCCTGTTTGTCCTGTTTGCCCTGTTTACCCTGTTTAGCCCTGTCTAACCCTGTTTAGCCCTGTTTACCCCTGTTTGCCCTGCTGTTTATCCCTGTTTAGCCCTGTTCAGCCCCGTTCAGCCCTGTTTGCCCTGTTCAGCCCTGTTCAGCCCTGTTCAGCCCCATTCAGCCCTGTTTGCCCTGTTTGCCCCGTTCAGCCCCGTTTATCCCCGTTCAGCCCCGTTCAGCCCCGTTCAGCCCCGTTTATCCCTGTGTTTTCCTGCTGTGTGTCCCGCAGGCGCTCTATGGCACCACCTCCGAGAGCGCCGTGTGGCGCCGCTGCGCCAACTACGTCAACGGGAACATGGAGAACGCCGTGGGCCGGCTCTACGTGGAGGAGGCCTTTGCTGGGGACAGCAAGCACGTGGTGAGGCCCTCACCCCTCAGCCTGAGGGTGTCACCCCCATTCTTGAAGGTTTTCCAAGCCTTCTGATGTTGACATTCTTGTAACGAGCTGTCTCGCACACTTTCTGTCAATAACTTATTGTTTCGTGTTCTTTTGTGGAAGAAAGGAGTTTGTTAGACTGCTGGTTTGTCCAGTGTCACTGGAGAGGTGGCACTGTCACCCTCCAATCCACTGTCACTTTTAGAAATCTATAAATGTTAGAGTCAGAATATAAACTTGTCTTTTCTCACCTTGAGAACAGTGGTGTGTGCACTCGTGTTGTTTCGTGTCCTCTAGTGACACAAGTGCACTCCATCAAGGGCACTAAGTATTTAACAATACTCTGTATTTAGCATTTTAGAGTATTTAACAGTACTCTGTCTAGTCTTTTTTCCAGTTTTCACAGGAGAAGGTACCTTCATCACCACCATGAGTAACAGCAGCCCCCTCGAGCCAGGTCTCATAAGCCCTTGGAGGTCTATTGCCCTCCTAAGATAGCTCAGCTACCTTTGGAGGCACAAAAACAGCAGGATAGCTTCTGTTGCAGTATTAGAAACAAAAAGGTTTAATAAAAGGCAAAATAACAAACAAAAAAAAAACCAAGCCAAGTGCAAGAGGTTTTTGCTCCTAGTAAAACACCTCACAAAAGCAATTAGTTTCTTTGTTCTC